>NW_021134843.1:0-206343 GCF_004193835.3 Ostrinia furnacalis
ACTGTAGTTGAGGTGACTTATGCCCATTTTCACCATCAATCCCTAATTTTTAAGTGACCTCTATGAAAACAAAATGCCTGTTATGTGTTACCATAGGTTCACTTAAAAATTAGGGTTTGATGGTGAGAACGGGCATGAGTTTCGTGAGCCAAAGCACAGGATGCGTTGCCGCGGCGCGACGCCGGATCGGTGACGCTGTGTCGTCTTAGGGGGCGTCCATAAATTACGTGAGACAATTTTGGCCATTTTTCAACCCCCCCGCCCCCCTTGGTGAGATTTGGTGAGATTTTGCCTGACCCCCTCCCCCACCCCCCTAATCTCACGTGATATTTAATAAAATGCCTATTTTGTATTGTCTATGCTTCGAGTCTATTAGATCCCATCAAAAACAATACTTGTCAAAAAAACCAAGTCTCGCAACTCAGTTGTTCTACGGTAAAAAGTTGTGAGATCCATGTAATACCAAGTCCAGGCCAGGAAATCTTTAACGTTTTACATAAATAATTGACTTGGCCATCGCACTAAATAATTTAATTTACACGTGTTTTCATGCGATGGCCAAGTCAATATATTTATGTAAAACGTTAAAGATTTCCTGGCCTGGACTTGGTATTACATGGATCTCACAACTTTTTACCGTAGAACAACTGAGTTGCGAGACTTGGTTTTTTTGACAAGTATTGTTTTTGATGGGATCTCATTTCTTTTTGTATTTTGTAGACAGCAGTTATGTATCTAGAAAACTGGACCGAAATTGAAAAATTTTACTCGACTTGGCGGTTGCACTACCGTGCCCCCAAATATTTTAGTTTTTCCTTGATTCATACACCAAACACTACTTATATTCCAAATTTGAAGCTTCTAGGTCTGCTAGAAGTGCCTTAGAGTTTTGATGATCGGTGAGTCAGTGAGTGAGTCAGTGAGTGAGTGAGTCAGTCAGTGAGTGACAAAATTAAGTAACTTTGACCCGTTATAATTCTTAAACTACTGGTTCAAATTGAATGAAATTTTAAATATACCGTGTCTTTACAATGCCTGCATAGCTAATGAAAATTCAGCCTTCTAGTTTTATCCACAACGAAGTTACAGGCGGTCGAAAATGGCCTGAATTGCTTCGAGAAAAGGATGGCACGGCCGTGCCGCTTTTTTGCTCGACTTGGTGGGGGCACTGCCGTGCCCCCAGATTTATATGAAAAAATCAGTAACCCAGTGTCGTGCCACGCGCAGTGCAGGGTTGTCGTTTAGTAGGTAAGACAAGCAATCGCTTCAACCTAGGACCAGTTTTTTGATTCATAGTTAAAATAACTAATTGTCAAATTTTGCTACTAATGGTTAAATATTAATAAAATGAAAACTAAGAGTTAAAAAAATTACTAAAAGTCAAGTTAAACATTCCTATAAAATCGTTTTTTTTGTTATTTAACCACTTGTCATTTGACATCTGTCAAATTTGACTATTGGTTACTTTAACCAATAGTTATGTATGTCATTTTTTAGGGTTCCGTAGTCCTGACAAGGAACCCTTATAGTTTCGATATGTCTGTCTGTCCGAGGTTTCGCTTGGAAACTATTGGCACTGGGGAGCTGTAATTTTGTGAAGGTATGTATATTAATCACGCCGACAAAACGGTAAAATAAAATTTGGAAAAAAAAAAAATTTTTCTAGGGTAGCTCCCCTGCATGTAAAGTGGGGATGAATTTTTTCAAGGAAAACTAAAACAGTTAAGATACATTACTTAATTTAAGAGTAATAGTCATTTGACTCATGTTTTATACAATTTCTTAACCAGTAAAAATTCCTTAGAAGAAAATATGAAAAGTGACTTTAGATGAAGTAATTGCTTGCTTCTGAAATATATTGTGGTAACGACAGACAATTACGGAACCCTACACTGCGCGTGCCACGACACGCATTTGGCCATTTTTTTACGCAATAGCGATGCCGATGACGTTTTTTTTAATTTCGACATTTAATTTTATTCTGCATCTTTAGTGTTCACAAATGCAGATGGAGGCATTTTTAGTTTAATTTGATTAGACGGTTTGGAATAAATTGTCATTATCATCATAAAAAAAATCTTTTTTTTTACTTCAATACTCCGTTTTCTGGCAATTTTACTCTATTTCTTGTGGAAAAATTACGTGATATTTTCCGAGACCCCCCCTCTCCCCCACGTGAGATTTAGTGAGGTTTTCGGTGACCCCCTCCCCCCCCCCCTAAAAGTCTCACGTAATTTATGGACGCCCCCTTACATAGAAATATCTGTGGCGGGCACAAGTGTCGGTTTGGCTCTAAAAGACATCGCAAGTTCAGATGTTTCATGGTTAGGACCTTAAGATATTGGAGTAAGTTTAAAAATGTGGTGGCAATAATGTCCACATTCTTTGTAAGGCAGAAAACTGGGTATCAATTAGGGGATATGATACCACCACTCAAACGTACCTATTTATTGAGTTACCACTATGCTATTTCTAGAGATACCTACAAATAATTTATGGAGAAGAGTGGGAAGATAGACAGACAATGGAAGAGAGTTATTATTTGATTTAGTTTGAACTATTTCAGGTAACTATTAATTCCAGAGTTGTCAGATTCCACTATCTCTTCGCTGAAACAAAACATATTTCGATTTGAATTTAGATGATACCACGAATTCGGGCGGTTATAAAAGGTGGCGGTGGCGAAACAAAGAGAAAAACGCTGTCCGATGACTTGGAAAAATTCAATTACAGGGTTGTCCCGTGCTTGCATCCTAATGGATAGCGGCCCCGCTACAAATCTAATCAAAGTTTGGTTGCGACCTCTGTCGGGTCACCTTGAGTTTGGCAGTTTTGTATAGTTTCGGTACTTCGGCCATTTTGACACGTCATGTCTATGGAATTCATCCGCAGAATTTTCGATTGCGATCGAATATGCTGACGTTGGTAAGCAAGGCGCTCTGTGGTTTTGATTGGCATAGAGTCAGTAATGGACAGAAGAGTCACTTGAATAAAAACGACGATGAAATCGAATATGCAGAAATAGTAATTTCGAACGGAGAAGGTGGGTATTTCAATGATAAAATAAAAATATTACAATACGAACTAAATCATACCTTTTTCGTTAACGGGAAAAACTGCGTTAAATGTGTTAACATTCTATTTATATTAGGTATTTGTATGCACTATTCAAAATACCTAAATCAAATAAAATATATTAAATAACATTAAATGTTGTCGTTGGAATTTAAACCAATTATTTCAGAATCAGTTATTCTTATGGCAGAGTTTACAATAAACAAACTGCCTTAGCTTGCCTTACATTTGTGTTCGCAAGGCATGCCTCTCTTTACTCAATTTTAACAACGTCTACGGGGAAAATCCGAAAGCAAATATTATAACAATAATTTCAGTCGTCCTTGCAAAATCGGGTGGCGAAAATATTTACAAGCAAACAACAAAATAATTTTCCTGTTCCTCAAATGATTACGGGCCTCAAAATTGAAAGCCCCGTTTTATTTCGACGTATAAACACGAACAAAGACGGGGTAAGAACATGACGTCGTACACAAAAAGGGATTTAGTTCATTCCAGACTCAAAGGGCCTGACATGTAAGCAGCTTTGCAGATTAAGAACGTAGTGATGTGTGCATTGCTGATGTTATGCTGGGTTCTTGATGATGGACCTTTCACCAAAGGGTGGATCCGTATGGTGAGCCTCAATAGATATACGTACGTGTTAATAAAACTTCGAGTATGTATAAATAAATACATCTCAAACGATTGTGACATAATAACACTAGGTACCTTCAATTTTATTTCCAACTAGCGGCCGCCCGCGACTTCGTACGCGTGGACCCCGTTTTACCCTTTCTCCCTTTTTGTCATCTTGTCGTAAAAACCATCCTTGGACTTCAAGGAACATTAAAAAAAATGAATTGGTAAAATTGGCCCAGTCGTTATGCGCTTACCAACACATTTTGCGATTTTAATTTATATATTTCAAAGAATGATGGTCATATTGGCCCGACACTTCTCCGTTCTGCTCCGCTCCGCTCCGCCTTGGTGAAAACCGGGCCTTAAAGTAATAGAAAACCTTTTCGTTTAAAAAATATAACCACGATAGCCGAACGGTGAAGGGGTCGTCGGTGTGGCCGACTCGAGATACGAGGAACGCGGGTTCGAATCCCACCGCCGCTCGACTATTGTGGTGAGCCCACTCGTAACACAAGCTTATTTAGCTTACCATGAGGGGCTAATGGGACTATTAGTAATTTGGGCAATACAAATTGGTAATAATCTTTAAAAAAAAAAAAAAATCTAATATTATGAAGTCGCTAACTTCCCGATTAACCTATAAGCATCTGACCTCGATATCGTAATACTGTGGGTTGATTAAATTTTGTAGTCAAATGATACATAATCAATATTTGATTGACAGTTGTAATAATTCCAATATAAGCGAGAACATGATAAAATATCTATAATATGCGGTATCAAATCCCAAATTTTAATTTGGAAATTTTATTTGAAGCGCAAAAGCGTAATGAAGAATCAACTGATATACTCGTAAGATAAGTCTTCCATTATTTCCAGTGCGTTGGTTTTTGTAATTTCCGTGCGGGCCCCTAAAACATTACCGTCCTATCCTATCAGCTGGACAAAAAACAAAATTTATAATTGTGTTACACATGAAAGAGGATTTATATGAAGGCAACGAAAGTAGCCCAAGCTAAAAATCAGGCTTATAATGTATAAACCAAACTTTATATTATTCGGCATGTGACGATGCACAGCATCTGGTGAGAGAGAGATGCGTCTACTTCCGGTGTAGTTTTTTACCGTTTTATACCTTAAATGACGTCATTTCCGCAATTATTTAATAGGAATTGATTTGACTTACTTCCGTTTGCCGCCATTTTAGTCACCTGGGGGCGAGCTTGCTCGGAGTTCTTCATAGCGTCTTTAACTTCCAAACTAGCAACATCGTAAGCAGAAACTCTGCTCAGATTTTTACTGAAATAAGTTATTTCTCAACGTTCTTATACTAAGTTTAAAATTAAAAAGTGCAATTGACCGCGCGTGTGTGACCGCGAACGACATGTACGTGATGGTGGTTGGCGCCAAAGGGGACGAGTGTCTTCCGGACGACGAGCAGGTGGACCCAGAGCGTCGGATACCAGAGAAACTCGGACCCCGGCGAGATCCATAACGGATGAAACGAGGTACGTGTTTATTCTAATAGTTTTAACACTCTTTTCGATCAAATGAGCATTCTCGCTACAAATGCTTTACCACATCAACAAAGCACTTTAAACTACAACTATTAGTAGACTGGGCGGCCACCCCCAACACTGAGCCAGCTTACAGCTTGAATTATTAAATTCTAATGTTTTTTGCAAATCAAGAAGCTTAATAAGTATGACAAAATGTGCTGAGTGCATCTAATATGTATAACCTCTATTTTGCAACAACATATAAATTGTAATGTGACATGCAATAAACGTTTTTGAATTTGAATTTGAACATATCACGAGCGTATCCTGGCTAAAATTCCTAATAAGCATTGTGCGATGAGCACCCTCCCAGTGCTGGATTTTTGTTCGGCAAAATCACCCTGTGCTGGTGATATCTAAAAAATAATCCGTTCTCTAGCCGGTCACTTCAAGCAAAATCAAAACATAATAATATCTTTATTTGCTTAGACTGATTAAATTAGTTCTTACAAATCGTCAAATACGAATAAAACAAAAAGCCAAGGATTCCATATCAGTCCCTTCAGGTCCCCTTGACGACCAATAAATCAATAATTATAAAATTCATTAGAAATGAAGGGCAGGGCAGCGTAATAAGATCAGTCTGCGGAGGTCAACCTGTTACCTGGCAATGGTTCCAGGGATGCGTCTGCCATTCACCACCAAGCCGGTGCTTGCCCCTGCAACGCCGTGCTTTATGCAGCGTCTTAACACTTTGACTGTCCAACGCTGACCAAATAAGAATAGCAAAGTCAAGTGACTTTCCACTCAGCAAATTCTACGGAGGCTGCCTTTGAGCGTATCTTAGGCAGTGGCAGGCGTCATCAGACTGCGGAGGTCAACCTGTTACCTGACAATGGTTCCAGGGATGCGTCTGCCATTCACCTCCAAGCCGGTGCTTGTCCCTTCAACGCCGTGCTTTATTCAGCGTTTTAACACTCTTGACTGTCTAACGCTGACCAAATAAACCGAAATCCTGTTAAAACAGGTGCTGAAATTACCAGATAAGGCACCGCTCAGCATGAGCCTGCTCCTCACAATATTCCTTCGCAAGAAGGACAGACCAAACAACCTATTCTATTAAACGTTCTAATCAGTAGATACAAGTATGTAAGTATTGATCTGATCTGAAGTAGTTGAATGCTAAATTCTATATCTGGATGCAGATACCGATCACAGAGACACCGCCGGCCTCTCCGCATGTCTTGTCAAGGTACCCTAAAATTATCAATCTCTCGTTCTCTACTGCATACCGAAAAACATTAATACAATCACAAACTACTTACTAAACCTCGTCACCTTTGACAAACCAGACGAGACAGCAACTACTAGAACGGAAGGTTAGTGTGTAACATTTATCTTCGGGAACACTTTAAACCTTGTCAATTACGTGAACTCAGTTTCAACAAGTCGTCATCTCTAAGGATTTAGTCGGTAAATACGAAATCTATACGACTCAACAAGTGCCTATAATGGTAAGCTTGATCTCCAGTGAGGGCTCGTCACATTACAACTCGACCCCACACAACCGATTCAATACACAAGACTCCAGCTCAGCATCTCTTAACAACAATCTGGATGTCTGCAAAATATCAGAAATCATAATCAGCGATGGGGGATTTCTCATTCTTTCATTCATTTCATGTGCGTTCACTAATTTTGCTATCGGACAATCAAAGCATAGCCTATACTCGAAACTAAGGGAGGAAGGGGCACATTCAGAGCCTCTATTGGAACTGTCTCTCTAACTTTTCAACTTGAAAAACATCACCCCCTTTCGGTTCAGTCGGGTAAAAATAGCTCTGGCAGCGCAAAATATTATCTCCCAGGTCGATTCAATCAAATTTATCTGACGATCTAGGTCGATTTACGGGGAAAACAACCTACTTAGTGGCATCTCCTGGGTTCAAATCCAAAGGTAAATATTCCAAAAGTTCGGGAAACTGGATATCCAGAGACCCCACAGAGATTCACCAGCAGCCTTTGCAACGACTTCAACCAGGGTGGCTATGGTGGTAAACTAGGCTAAATCTTTGCTGTCCCGTTTCTCACTACAGCAAAAGGTACCTGCTTAGCACCTCGAAGTGACCTTTCTGGCTTTTCTTAGCTCTTTTCTTAGGGTTCGAGACCGACCCTCAAAATACAGAATCTCCACCATGTTCTTACCACATGGTGACCTCCACGTCAGGATCAGGTAACATGTAACTTTTTAGTATGTTGAGTTGGGGGTAATAAGGTATCGTTCCTAAAACATACCTGGCAAAAATCCACTTTAAAAACTTATAAAATAACCTGGCCTTGGTGGTTAAACTAATGGCCTAAGGAAAACAGTCGTAGCTATATACTTACCTCTTGAAGCTCGACAGCAAGATTTATTTGCTAGACTAAATCGTTTATCTACTCTTCTACTACCTTTATGCCCTGTGGGTCTAGACAAAATTTACTTTAAAATCGCAAACCAGTCGAAGGATGGTCGATTAGCCTTCTTTTTTCTATACGAAGTTATAACGTATCCAATTTTCGATTCGATCAAAAAGTGCTACTTGTCTAGGGGGGCTGGTATTACTAATCTAAAACTATATTAAAGATAACTTTAATTTTCTTACTAAGCATAAAAGCTTAACCAATTTCACTTCCTGATAAAGGCCTTAAACCCAACAGTAGGTATCTAAAATGTGACCTTTACGAGGCTTCTCGTAGACTAGCTTATGTATATTTTTCTCCTACCATCTACATCAGCTGCTGACATGACAAAACATAGTCTCACCTGAATAATTTCAAGATTAAGTTAATAAACCTTGACCTACGAGTAAGTTCGGCACCGTTACGGCATCATACAAACAACTGGGAAAAATGACAGCAAATCCCAAAAAACAACATAGGTATGCCCTTGCTACGGTTGCGTAAGTTACTGGAATCAGGCGAGCAGAGGCGAACAGCGGAATATAATAACACATTATTTATTTATTTTTTTTTTTTCAACACCAAGTAATGCTAGGAATCTACATGGATAAAAACAGTATAAAAGTGTACAGATAAAGGTTGTTGGATTTAAAACCTCTCCTGGCATTGTTGACTTCGTTCTGGCATCTTTAATTTGGGTGATATTTAGCCATAGATGAAATTATTTGATGAGATATTGGTGTAGGCAGAACAATAATAGCAATATTATAAGGCAGACACTTTTATTAACTGATCTACGACCGATACACCAAATAACATATTATTTAATTAATAACTTTCAATCAACAGATCTAAAGCATGCATGTTGGATACTCTTCAATCACATCGTACGCCTGTATTATAAACTTATGTTGATGACTCGCATGAATCTTACTGCCATACGGGCAAATTATATCAATACACACTCAATCTGCATTTTAATGAGGAAAGAATTTCTGAATTCAGTTCAGTAGCTTTCCAGTTTATTCATTTCAAACATACAAAAGTACAAACCCTCCTACTTTGTGATTTAAGTGCTGCTCTCACTGGGCATTTAGAACAAAACATGTTAATACCCTGAAATTAATCATGTTCTAATCTAGTTCTGTTACAGAAACTCGAAAACTTTCATCACATAGCGCCATTGGTAAGTAGTCACCAGGAGCTAATAAACAAGTCTCTCACCAGATGCTGTGCATCGTCACATGCCGAATAATAGTACAAGTTTTACAAAACAATAAAACTTGTATTATTGAGCAGAGACGATGCACAGCATCCCAAGAAGGCCTCCTGGTGAGCTCTCTATGAAGAACTCCGAGCAAGCTCGCCCCCAGGTGACTAAAATGGCGGCAAACGGAAGTAAGTCAAATCAATTCCTATTAAATAATTGCGGAAATGACGTCATTTAAGGTATAAAACGGTAAAAAACTACACCGGAAGTAGACGCATCTCTCTCTCACCAGATGCTGTGCATCGTCTCTGCTTAATAATACAAGTTTTATTGTTATGTAAAACTTGTACTATTTTAGAATTAGGTACGCCCGCCTTTTTGTACCGCTTATTTTTATGGGTGTGCACTGTGCAATACATTTTTTAAATAAATAAATAAACTACTTTTTTAAACTGAAAATGATGATTTTTTTTTATATTCATTAAAATCAAATATTATAATTACTTTTATTTATCACCGTAACATTTTTGCTAATTAGCTTTGTTTCTATCTACGAAAGTCCAAAGTTAGGCATGTGATATATTTATTTCCTCTAATTATTTTCCAGTGGGATAAAATCAATCCTTTACCTTGTTTAAGTCCATTAGAAGGCTCACGCTGTATTTTTCGGAATCCTTTTTAAATAATTGAATTTTTGGATTTTCCCATGGTCCCTTTGGTTTTAAGCGGGTTTCGAGTTCATCCTACTTATCCACCGGGTCCCATCGTCAACCTTCGTTCTTTTACGGATTTCGTCGTTTTTATTTACATTATCCGTGTGTGCCGTCCCTAACGAGTTTGTATTAAGGCGGCGATACACGCCAGTAACTAGTACAGTTGTTTGCACGTGCCACCAACTGTCAAACTGTCACTATTATACACAGTGACATGCCTGTACTTATCTGGCAAGCGATTAGCTTGCGAGCATTTGATTCTTTTGGAATACAGGTATGTAAAGGCGCAATAGCCAGCAAGTGTAGGTATGTAGGAGATACTGAAGAGAGCTATGGCGGAGTAGAGTTGTAACAAAGTAAATTTCTCTGAACCTATGATAGTTTGTCGAGCTAGAAATTTTACGAATTTCTTATTCTTTTGACGCTTCAAAATTTGTGTGACATTATCAGCTCTTTGTCACAGGTGTAGAAAAATCGGCTTTCTTAAAACTCACTTTTACAGCTCTCCACGTTCTCCGCTGCATATTTTGTCAGTTACCTGCACTTGTCGTTAACAAGCATGCAAGCTAATATTCAGAATAAAATATCTATTTTTTTTAAAAGAATATTTTATTTAGTAAATTGTTTTTGCACAAATCTATATATATAAAAATGAAACCCGTTTCGCGTTGTCACGGCATCACGTGTGAACGGCTGAACCGATTTCGATAATTCTTTTTTTTTAATGTTTGTGGAAGTCCAAGGATGGTTCTTACGGAAAAAAATATTAAGAAAATCTCTACGCTAAGGCGGTACGAAGTTCGCCGGGTCAGCTAGTTACTAATAATAGTCCCGTTAGATAAACTAAATATTATTATCGTTGTATTACGAGTGGACTCATCACAATAGTCGAGGGTCAGCAGAGTTCGAACCCGTGTACCTCGGGTGACGAGTCGGCCAGTCCGACCCCTTCACCGTTCGGTTATCGTGGCTTCAAAATGCATGTGTATTACCGCCCTTATTTCAAAGATTACCTACACAGATTAGTTATCCACTTCACTTGTTCTAAAATCGAGTCGCGCCTTTTGGTTTTGGAGATAAATAAGTCAATCAGAATTAGTTACGTTCGGTTGAGCACAAAAAAACATTTGCCTTTGAAAACTGTGTCGTTAAGAGCACATAATATTTTTGGCGAAAATCAGGACGTTACGTTCCTTTGAGAATATTCTAAGTGTTTTAGTGATTCGAGAACGTTTTTCGCGAATTTTGTCTAAAATTATCTGAATATTGTAAAAATGGCTAAACTTTATTTATGATTATTAAACCCCAATGATCATTAGAAATGGGTCTCCAAACACTATCAGTATTTTTTTTACATCAATATTGTAGTTATTCCATTCTTCGGAATTGATTTTTTTGTCGGGGAAAAATGCATGCACCTAACCCTGCAGGGTCAGGAAATACAACTGCTCATGGAAATCAAAGGCTTTAGCTTGATATGCTGTCGTCAAACCTGCCCAGTAGGCCTAAGATGCGCGCCGTGATAACTTTTATCGTCGTCAAAACGTATGGGCAAAATCGATAAAATGGCGTGATAACCGCTTATCGCGGCGCGCATCTTAGGCCTACAGGACTGCTTTGTAACGAAATGAAAAAGTGAAAGCATTAAACCAGTTAAACAATACTAGAAGCCTAACCAAACAAAAGACAAATCCTGCCTAGTTTATATCAAACTTCCCACGAATCCGAAAATCCTTTTCGCCTGGCGCCATATTTCCTCTTTATCAAGCTATAATAGTTATAGTTATCCCTTTTAGTGCCTGCAAAATTACTTCTCCCTCTACAAGAAATACGAATATTGTCATAAAATAGTTGCACCTCCATAAATAAGAGGTTCGTGTCACGAGATGTGTGAGAGCCGTCTTGTTTTGCAATTTAGGCAGAAAACTCAAGGCGCCGCGCCGGCGGGGTTAAAGTTTGTTCACATCGGCAAAACAAAGTGTGTACCAATGAAATCAAGAATTCAAATTCAAATAGTTTATTCAGTGCATAGGCCCTTTCTAGGGAACTTATACACGTCCCAGATATAGCTTGCCCTACCACCACTTCAGGACAACATATGGGCTGGTGCTGAGAAGAAAGTGGGTTTATCAGCATACTGACTGATGGAACTAGGTTTCCCTTAATGCCACACAATGTATAAAAATATTGCGACAGCGAAATTCGTGTGAGGTCTAGGCTGTTTTCTGCCCTCGGATCCACCTGCGGAATGTCGATCTAACGCAGAAAAACTATATCACGGGCGCTGCTCACTTAGAAAAACCAGTAACTAGTTTGTGAATCCTGTTTATAGGAAATGCACCTGATGATAATGATAAGCCACGTAGCCGAATAGATATAACAAATACGTCGTCATCGAATGACGTCCACTGCTGGACAAAGGCCTCCCCCAAGGATTTCCACAAAGACCGATCCTGCCCTGCCCGCATCCAGGCATCTCCAGCGACCTTCACCAGATCGTGGATCTACCCAGTGGGAGGCCTGCCCACACTAAGTCTTTCGGTTCGTGGTCGCCACTCAAGAACAAATACGTAAAATATATTTTAGATTTTTCACTTTCTCCTTCTTCACATTTTGTTAGGCACTTCTGCCGTTTCTGACTTTATTCTTTGGCAGCTGCCTTTATAAATAAATATACGTCCGTTTATATTGCCTACGCGTACGAACGGTGTTTATTTCACCTGTAATTTGATGTACGATGCCGGGATATACGCCATCTTTTTAGATAGGGGAGATAGGGGCATATTGTAACAATTTTTATGATTTACTATCTGTGTACTAAAGGGGACAACTATTTAAAAAACAATCTTATTTAATGTTAACAGGTGCGATTTTGCAACAAAAATATGCATTATAACAAAATAATGTTTGTGAAATTGACATAAAAGTATACGGGTATTGTTATAAAAGTGTCAGTACAGCTGCTAAGCATTGCTTTGGACTCCATCATGATTATAAAAATAGAAGTATTTTTTAGCAATGCTAAAGAAACAAACCGAAAAAAATAAACTTGCAAAGGAATTTATTTTTCTTATTGTTAAAGTTAGTATACTTTCAGAACAAATTTTCTGTGTTATTACTTTCAAGAAGTAAGTCAACGCTGTAAAAAATATTACTTCAACGAAAAACATTTTTAATTTTGCCAATGTAAAACGTTAACTTCCCATATACGACGCAGTATTTTTTTATATTTTTTTTACAAACCCATAAAGTGAGGCCCAATTTCTCTATAAACAGGTAAAAGTAAATAAAACATACCCCCAGGCACATTTACGATGCTCCCAAGATTGAAGGAAGTTAATTTTTTGTTTGTGTACCAAGTTTATTTTGCTGAGTGCAATTTTTTACATTTTATGAATGAAGTTTCTTGGGTGGGAGAATATTGTTTTAATTTTATAAATTAGTTTTGTAACGTTAGCATTTTCGTTTAATTAAAAACTCAAAGTTTCATAGTATAATGTATTTATTACTTCAATTAAGTACCTCGAACCAGATTTGGGTTCTAAAGCAGCCTTTCCATAAAGCCCACAGGTCCTGCACTGCCCGCAACGCTGCTAGTTCGTTAATCGTCGATTAATTTTTATTATTCTTATCCATAAAACAAATAAACCCCGCCCAATAGACACTTCTGTGTAAGTATATCGTATCTACAATCCTAACAGTCACTTAGCTCTACATGGGATCCGATCACCCGGGCTTATGATAAAACTTTAATCCTTTCCAGTGGACTCGTCGACTCTGTATTGCTTCAGCCAAACCAAAGCGTGCAGACCGCGTCGGCGATGGCGATCACTGCGCGTTCATAGGCCAATGACAGGACGCGTCGATGTGAACTCATCGCTACAAATTCATATACGACATCTGTGTGCTTACCATGAGTTTACGTTAGGTGAGCTCGCTAGCGAATACGTCAAAAAATTATATGAAGATTTTATTTCTTGAAAGTAGCCACTAGGGGCGCTCAATATGTCATACATTCAATGTCATTTTTTTACGCAGTCGCTAGCGAGCACACCTAACGTAAACTCATGGTAAGCACACAGATCGCGTCGGCGATGGCGATCACTGCGCGTGCATAGGCCAATGACAGGACGCGTAACCAATGACAGGACGCGTGACCAATGACAGGACGCGTCGATGTGAACTCATCGCTACAAATTCATACACGACACGACGGGCGTAGTGTGAGTTTACATCAAACGTCTTCACTAGTGACTGCATAAAAACTGACATAAAAAGGAACAGTCGACGTCGAATCAAGTCGATGGGCTGGAAGACGTGCAGCGTAGGACCGTTCATTGTGGAAAACCTTGGTGGCCTTTGTCCAGCAGTAGACGTCATTTGGCTGAAACGAACGAACGACATCGAATGCATTGAATGTAAACTCACACTAAGCCCCCCTGACCGCCATCTTGCACGCTGGCTGCACGCGTTGGTTTGGTCGAACCTTAATAGTGAAGTGCTGTATTCAAAACTCGTCAGTTTGCGCGCCGTCGCACAATGCCGTTTTCACAGCGCTTCGGTCAGTTTGATTCGAGATTGGATTAGGTTTTAGTTTTAGTTCGAAAATGTGTAAAGTTCGACTTTTCGTACCGAACTTTGCTTTTTCTGCTCTATGGACGTAGCACAGGGAAAGGGATCGTAACCGTATCAACTCGAGGCGGTCAGTATTATTTGTATGAAACTCCATACTGCAACGCACACTTATCCGCACCGTAACGTAAACGCCTCGCCTCGCGAGTGACAGCGCGCGAAAGGCGATACGGTGTTGATCCCTTTCCGAGTTGATAAGTCTGTTATGAGCTTTATCCCGAGCACGAATAACTCTCGCAATGGTATTATTTAAACAATAGAGGTGCTTAGTTATTTAATTTTTAGCGTTAAGAGTCGCATCTCAAACTAATTTGAAAATTATAAATAACTTGAAAAAATCGAACTGCCTAAGGCGGGTATTGAACCCACGACCTTCCGCTTGCCGGGCGACTGCTCTTCCAACTGAGCTACTTAGACACTTATTTTTTCAAGTTATTTATAATTTTCAAAATAGAGGTGCTGTACTGATTTTCATACGAAGATAAACGATTAGCTTACCATAACGAGAACTACATATATTATAAGCAACTCGTGCTCTATACGAGTTACGGGATATGCTGAAGATACTTCTTTTGTATTTACCTGCTTGATAATAATATTATGTTATAAGTAAAGAAATAAAAGGCATGTCTTCTGTTATTCAGATAAATCCTTTGTATTGAACAATGATTTTCTTAATTCTACCTAAACTAATTACAACACGTGTTGGTAAAATATATTATCGTATAACAAAAGTGTTAAAATAATATTTTTTTTATTACATAAATTAATCTTGATTCATCAGTGTTTGCATTCGCAATTGTTTTTTTAATAAACCTCATCTAAAACTGCCACCCTTGCTATTTGGCAGGGCCCTACACAACTCGCACGCTAAATCATCTGATAACTTATTTAAAGCCTCGTAGGGCTGAATAAATGAAAAAATCTCACCACGTCAAAATGAGACGAAACGTAATGCATAATCTTGAGACTGGAATCGGAGGGAATGCCCTAGAAAATTCAATTACTCCGACGCTATTCACGCATTCTAATGTACGCGGGTGGGTGTTACAAAATCTAATCAAAGTTTATGGTCGTCCTTGTGGTTTTTGCCGTTTTACCTGGGTTAAGGTGTGGGTACGGTGAGGAAGGGTGATCGATGAAGTACAAGGATACAAGTAATTTAAGTTTTTCAGTTTTTTTTTTTCAGTACATAACAAGGCAGGTTGGTATTTGACTGCAATCATATCTCATGATAAGTGAGATGCAGTCTAGGATGATACTTAGGTATCGATTCTATGGAATTGTCATTTACTCTCGCCTTAAAGGGGCCTAAAATAATATTGCTTGGAAAGAAGAGCAGCCTGCAGGCAGTTACAGAAATACAAAGTACGAGCTAAACTCTCGTATGAATGGTTTACATTTTGAATGTCTGTCACTCTGAAAAGACAAAAAATGACAAAAGAAGATGATAAAATTATTTGAGTTCATTCAATAAACAATAATGCCCGTAACTATAAACTCAGACCCTTCGAGTAGGCTTAACAAGCCTTATAATAATAATAAGATATTTTTGCCTTGAATCTACTCATTTGTCTAAATTATCNCTTTCAGGGTTGTATTACGAAGAGTTCAAAAATGGAATCGTGCTCATCTTTGACGGGCATAGATACACGAAACACAAAGAGACGTACAAAGTGAGGTATCCTAAAACAAGATGGCGGTGCGTGTATTACAGGCAGGGGTGTAGAGCAGCGCTCCATGTAATGGATGGCAACGTGGTCGTGAAATATATCAGGGAACACAATCATTAAATAAAATAATCGTCAGTACAACTGCGTACCTCGCTGGAATGCGACTCTTCCTCGCACTCACACGCACACCTCGCGTTTGCCCCGTCCGTACCAGAACGTCGATGTGACGTCAAGGACCACAACGACCAAGATTCGATGGAGGTGTACCAACCATTCGAAAGGCTGCCGAGCTATGGTGTACAGCGACAAATATAATGTTATCATCGTATCAAGAACTGATCACACTCATCATATTTCAAATTGTTAAAATTTTCTGGCGTCAAGACACCCCGCAAACTACACTTACACATAAACGATGCTTGCTTAAGTGAAGCAGAAAATAGAAAGCTCTTGGTTCGTGTGTCACCATGTGTGTGAGACCTCTTAGTAATGTTTGTGAATGCGGGCGTTATTGTCGGCCGAGATAGTTTAGTCGGGCTGTTAATCAGTATGCAGCATCTCAAACAAAGATTTTAAAATCACTTGAAAACATCGAATTGAATTGAAAATATTTTAAAGTTATTTTACAAATAAAGTGGAAATTATTTGATCTCATTGTATGTATTTTAACTAGCTATTTACTTTGTACGCATGGAAAGAAATAAAGAATGACAGAATAAAATTATTTGTTTAGCACTTTATTACATTAAAACTTGTTCAAATAGGCTCTTTGACTAGGCCCAACGTTACATTGGTACAGTCAGCGTCAAATACATAGTTCGTGACACCCAAAGTGCCCAAAAATTTTACAACACAACCTCCATCATCATCATCATCATCTCAGCCATAGGACGTCCACTGCTGAACATAGTCCTCCCCCAATGCTTTCCACGTTGATCGATTGGTAGCGGCCTGGTCCAGCGCTTCCCTACTACCTTTACGATGTCGTTGGTCCACCTTGTAGGTGCACAACCTTATTCCAATTATAACAAAGAAGTGTTGCGAACTTTGTACCAGAGAATTAACTGGGCCGCCAGGTGCCCAGTTAATTCGACTGGGTTGTAATAAAAACTTCCATTTATTTCAGGGTTGTATTACGAAGAGTTCAGAAATGGAATCGTGCTCGTCTTTGACGGGCATAGATACACGAAACACGAAGTGAGGTATCCTAAAACTAGATGGCGGTGCGTGTATTACAGGCAATTAGCCAGTGTGCTGGATAGACAGGATGCTCTGTCAACTGTCTTGGCAACTTTTTACAATCAGTAGTCGTACTTAACAGTTAATAGAAGTACAAATAAATGTATATAATAATACTCTATAATGAACAAAATCTTGTTGAGACCGTGATACTTGTTATTGTTATGAATAAGTGATGCAATACGATTATAATACAAAAATATTGCTTTATTATGTATTTAGTACATTGACATTTACTCTCTTAACCATTTAACATGGACATTGATCCATGCTCTAAACATCTACATGGTAAAATAAATCTCGGAGGCGAAAGCAGGATAATTGAATGATCAAACGAACTTACCAAGTGAAGTTCGATCTAAATTATCCTGTTTTCGCCGAAGAGATTTAAGGTCCCTCCCAACCCGAAGATTTCTATATCTTCTTCCCTGGAGGTAAACGTCAATGTCATCTCTTCTCTAAATATAATGAGATCGCTCGGACACCGAGCCCACAGCGTGGTAGGGGTGGGGTTGCCCGCTCTTTTGTTTTTTACTACTACTACGCTGAATATTGTGTGCGGATTGGGTTGTCGTACAGGGGTACTACATGGTAAAATAAATCTCTTCGGCGAAAACAGGATAATTTAGATCGAACTTCACTTGGTAAGTTCGTTTGATCATTCAAGAAGAAGTCCTAAGAAGATTTCAGCCTAAGACACACAATATGTCTATCAAAGTTATGAATATTTACTCGACAAAGAAGTGCTTGAAATATACACACAGTAGAGTTTCCAAAGTTATATCCGCTTAGTCTCGTACTCAGTACTTTGCCTCGTAGTTTATGCTAAATCACCGAGTCCAATATACCACTGAATTACATTCTATTGTTCAACTTAAAATGTACAAGGTTTCATCGACCTCCAAATGTTTAAGAAAACTTAATGGCGCTTGATATTGTGTGAGGTATTTCTTATAATGCACAACATAAAATATAAAGGAGTGCGGAAAAGGCGTAGAACTAAAAGCTAAAAACCAGGTCGTTTTCTCTACTGTAGAAGCAGATACACCGATAAATAATATACGAAAGACAATTAATGAAGAATTGCATATTTTATGAAATAGAAAAAGTAAACGACAGCCAAGAAGTGGCTCTGAGGGTTGAAGATACAAGCAGGGAGTAATGTAGGGCTACGCTACAACTGATATGGCAGCACAAAGTTTCACAATGCATTATTCATATGGGTAGAATAGAATGGAACGTTTACTCGTATTTGACACGAAAATACAAGTAAACAAATAAAAGAAAAGACTCAAGCCTAGTGATGCAAAATACAAATTAAAAACTAAATTATAGTAATTAAAATCAAGCTTATGCATCAGGACAATTACTGCAGTCATACCTACGAGTAATTCAAAAACTTTTGAATAATTATCCTTGGTGCTGAAATTAACGACCTTGGGTGACCATTAATAAAATGTGGGGAACCCACAACAGTTAAAAAGGAAACATTACTTCCACTTTCACATTGCCTTTCACATAATTCTCTTTCCAAAATGTCCCGTACCGGAAGTGGACCCCCACCCCCTTATTAACAATGTGCTAACGTACGTTCGGCTCTTCCGGTGCCGTGGTTACTTCCGGGCAGGTCAGGTATGTTTGGTCACGGGCGGAATGTACTGATACCTAGACCCAGATATTTTGGGTCTGGATAGATTTATGTGGGTCAGGGGGAAAGTTGTGAAGGTACGTTTGTTAGTTTACATGTTGATTTTAAAAATGGAGTTGTAGTCAAAAGGAGAAATTACTTTGAAGTTATTACCAAATACAACAGTCAAGAGTCACTCACTCAAAACTTTTATGGAATTTCATGTGACATAAACATATTTCAAAATGACTTCAAACAACAACAAAACTACTTGAAAAGGAAAATAATTTTATTTACCTGATGAAGCAGGTGTTTGGGTTCTGTCGACCTCTGTATGACAGCTCCTTAAATAGAAGAAAAATTGTCTTTTATTACTAGTTAAATAAAGCTAACTATAAAGTAAATTGTTAAATAAATGGAACACCTTTACTTTTGATTTAAAATATTTAAACTTAAAAGCAATAAGCATTTATATGACAAATCTCAAAAAACATCACAAATACAACCGAGGACAATAACTCAACCGCTAGACATTCTAAGCTTCTCTATTATTTCAAAGTAGGTACCATTCGAAGTGTATTTATGAAATTGATACACTATTCTCGGGGCGGTATTTATCGACAAACACAAAATAAACCTCACGAGATACGATACGAGAACGAGTCGATTCAATTGCATTCGAACGATCATTTTCTCACATATAAGCACGTACCGCTACTTATTTTCTTCATTTAAGTCTGAAGAAAACTGCAATGGCGAGAAATTGTTTCAAATTGTTCCAATCTTGAGGGCAGAATTTATATTTTGTACAACGATGAAACTATACTAAGGCTGAGTTGCACCATCTCATTTTAACTTTAACAAACGCCAGAAATCTATCAAACACCATACAAAATCACCGGTTATTGTCATAGTTAAGGTCAAAGTAAGTTGGTGCAACTCAGCCTAATAGCAGGTATTAGTTACTCTGTGTTTTTGATATATTGTGACTTTTTAAACACGACAAAAACTTGAGGAAAAATAATGATCCTTATTTTCACAGAAAATACCATACGTAATAGCCAAATTATTATAGTATTTTTCGGACAATACGGACATCGAGTAAGACAAAAAAAAGTACTTTCTTTGCCAATGATTTACCTATAAACGTGGATATAGTTCGCGAAAAACATGGATGAGTACAAAGCAGAAGTTAGTAATAATTTTTAAATGTATTACAGAAGGTACTGTATTTTAATGTAAATAATTTCATTGAAAAGCTATCAAAGCTGAAATTCTAGCGTAATCATTAACGAGTTCCTAGTATAGTACAATAACAGGTAAAGAAATACCCACCGAGTGAGATACACGTGTTCCCGACTACTCTAAGAATCCTACTATTATTATAAATGCGAAAGTTTTGATGTCTGGATGGATGTTTGTTACTCTTTCACGCAAAAGCTACTGAACGGATTTTAATAAAACTTTACATTATTATTGATTATAACCCAGAATAACATATAGGCCATAATTTATGATAAATCTGTGACAAACTAAATTTCACGCAAGTGAAGCCGCGGGCAAAAGCTAGTCCCTTATAAATGTGTTTACTTCAATAAAAATAATAAGCCATAAATACTTATGTAAGAGAGTTCTAAGATCTTTTATTATGTATTTTCTATTTGCTAATTTTGTTTTGTATTCTGTAAGCCTTAAATTCTTTGACAAAATTATACTTACGTATACTTTTATTATTTTAATTACTTTTTATTTGACGTACATAACTAACACAATATTCAATGGTTTTGTTTGTAGAAATAACAAGAAAATAACTGTCTCTGTAACTTTTTTGTTTATTTTATTATTCGTCCATCCCTTTATTTTAACAGACTATTAAATTTTATATTGCACGTCCATCTCTACCAAAATATTATATGAAGTTATGTTTTTCAAAGTTATACGTAACTCTAATTTGAAGTTTAAAATCCTTAAATTAATACTGAAAATAGCCTTACAAACAAAAAAACTTGCCATACTCTCTGAATAGCAACAAAACAAAACACCTACGTCCTACACTTCTAATTGGCAAAACATCGATGTCCTCTAATGCGGGAAAAGCCAGAAACGTAGCAACACATTTCTGTACTTCCCTGATGATAGCACGTCAGACTGTAAATTTTTGTTCCAATATAGAACCTATTACAAATACACAAGAGACCACAGTGTTAAGCTCAATGTGAATTACCTTACTTATCGGATTGCTCGCGCAATTAAAAATGTAGACTGACTGCGCCATCAAAAAGTTAGGTAATTGGAACCACCTGTCTGTCTGTCAAGTTGGTATTAGTTCTCCATCGAGGGTAGGTGGAAATAAAACTGAGAATTATTCGAGCTTCGCTTGTTGGCTGTTAATGACGAAGTTGGGATTTTGGTGTAATCACTTTTGGAGAAGGCGTTTAAATTCGGATACGAATTTACAAATTTCGTATGCGATGAGTTCGAGCGATTTTAAAATACGTTTCAGGATTCATGTAGAGCTGAAATTAAGTTTAGAAAGTTGATTTTGATACAGTTTTCACTAAGCTTTAGTTTTGTTACTGACCAAGATGTAGAATACTTTAACATAGGATACAGTACTGTTGTTATGGAAATCAGATTTAGTCCAGATTAGGTCTGTACATTTTTGTTGGAATATGGCACCTATTACAACTAATTAAGCTGCCACAGTGTTTAGCTTAATGAGCTCTCCCGTACCGTCTTTCATTATGATGTGCAAACAAATAACGGCACACTTAGGCTGGGTTGCACCATCTTACTGTAACTGTGACAAACGTCAAAAATCTGTCAAACTCCATACAAAAACACCGGTTATCGTAATTGTTACCGTTAACCCTTAATTAGTCGCATGGGGTCAAAGCATTTTCGGATTCAAAAATGAAGCACTTGGCGCGGCCCGATTTCCTCCGCGCCCCCAGTAGCTTCATAAAACACGTCTTAGTTTGTATTTTGATAGCGACTAATTCACGGGAGTGGAAGGATGCGTCGCTGCGCTCTTGAGTGGTGACCCCATGCGAGTAATTACGTAACTTTTTTGGAAGAGGTAAGTTTTTTGTTTTATGTATTTATTTTGTGTATTATGAATAATATTTGTGTTATTGTATATTCAGTTAATAAATGTTTGTTATAAATGTGTTTTTACAGCTCTAAACAATAAAAATATTGATAAATTCAGTTTTACTACTACTTTGTCTTTTTTTTTCAGAGTTAGTAGAGATAGGAAAAAATAGCAAATTGTGCAATGGTTGGAAGATGTTTCTGATGAAGAAGAAGTTGGAGGGTCGAGTTCTGAGCCAGAGTTAGATGAAATAACAAAAAGTGATCATGATAGCGCTAATGAGATCGAGCAATCCTCCGCACAATCAAGTGAATCGAAAATGCAAGAAATGTACAAGATTTGTGTGCAATGATCACTCTGAAATATACTGTCAACAGTGTAACAAGAATGATTCCGAGAGTTCCTAAAAAATACTAATATTACCTATGATCTCAGTATACCTAAGTACAAATTGTTAATTATTGACAATTATTTTAATTTAGCTTGTTTTTGTATAATTAGTGACAAATTTATGTTATTACCTATAGACATTAAATAATAAATAAAGCATTTTTATAATAATATAGTTCATTTACTTATAAAATTTCAGTATGTATTAAAAACTACTCATACAATTTGGGGTCATCTGTGACCCCATGCGAGCAGTTATGTAAGATTATTTATGCGCGTAATTAAGGGTTAAAGTTAGGTGGTGCAATTCAGCCTTACTTACTTATCCAGTTAAGTGTGGCATATTACTTGACTTAACGTGACTGAGTTTCTTGCGCTGCTGCTTCTTCTCAGCACTGGCCCAGTTATTGTCCCGAAGCAGTGGTAGGGTTAATACTGGGACGTGTGAAAGTGCTTTTTACAGCCTACTTACAAAAAATAATGAGTTTTATGAGTTTTTTTAGGAGTTTTACAATATAACAGTGTAGGTAATTAAATGTTATTTCTTCCGTGTACTAAAAAGTGAGAAATACCGAAAAGGGAGTCATACGGATGAACGCAATATTTTAATCAATTTCACCCAAAGCTCGCACCCGCAAGTCACCCACCGCGCGGGGCTATAATTTCAGCGAGGGCAACACATTTTTCCCTTTAATTACGCTGCTATTGGTAACACCAATTATTGCTGTACGCCCATTGGGTGGTGATTAAAATAGACCATGGCTCTTACTACTGAACAAATGGAGCTTATTTTTTATTCTATTTAATGTAATTAATTAAAGAATTGGAGACTTATTACAACATAATAATATTATAATACAGACAGACATAGCTCGCAGAATTGCTAAAACCAAGTGGCAGTGGGCGGGGCACATAGCTCGTAGAGACGATGGCCGTTGGGGCAGAAAAGTTCTCGAGTGGCGACCACGGGCTGGAAGACGTAGCGTGGGCAGGCCTCCTACTAGGTGGAGCGACGATCTCGTAAAGGTCGCGGGAAGAGCCTGGATGCGGGCAGCGCAGGACCGTGCATTGTGGAAAACCTTGGAAGAGGCCTTTGTCCAGCATTGGACGTCATTTGGCTGAAACGAACGAACGAACGAACGAATATTATAATAATACAATACAAACTCCTTCTTCACGTCTTTCTGTTTGCTATAAGCTCAAACTACTGACCGGATTTTCATGCGGCTTTCATCAAACGATAGGTTGTACACTCTATCGTTTGCAGAAAATCGTAGGATAGTTTTTACTGCTTTTTATGGGGATCTCTAGTTTTTTTAATTGTGGCAGACTAATTTCTTCACGGGAGTCAAGCCGTAGGAAAAAGCTAGTATCCAACTTACCAACTGTGGCCTATACGGTAAACATCTAATTCGTTTTTCTAGCTTTACAGACAGAAAAAACGTCGATTTAATGCTTCTGTCTATCTTTTCTTCTCTTTACATTAATCGTTTATTTCCTACACTGAAAAATCGACTTCCTAATACGTCGTATTCCGTTGAACTCTGCCTAGAAATTCCACGAAATTGTTGTTTCCAGAAAGCTAGAAACACTGGTAACTCCCTCGCGTGACCGAATTGATTATCACACTATAAACACGGGGTAACGACGGCAACTGGTACTTTTTGTCCGAGTGCCTTTTGGGACAGTTTACATGGTCCGATTTTTTTAAATGTCTTACGTTTTTAACTTATAATAATATCACTTTTATGGGCCAGTAAATAGAAATGAAAGAAACAATAGATGATAGGTACACCTTTCTGAACTACGATTTTTGTATTGCGATGATTCAGTTTAGATGCACAGAACAGATTGATATTGTAATTTCATGTTAAGTTAGATAGGATGAGATTTCGACAAAGGATTTAGTACTTGAATGTCGGTGCCTTCCCTGAAATAAACTGGGTCTCGTCAAGACTGGATTGAATAGAGACTTATTCTTACACTAATATCTACCACCGAAGATTGCATCTACATAAGATTGCATTAACATAATAATAGATTGCAGTTATACTGTTATTATAGACGCAAAGAGTTGAATTTAAGTTCCGGTATGCGCACCGTAGGAGGACGTCCACACTCAAGGTGGACCGACGACCTCATGGAGGTAGCAGGAAGGCGCTGGATGCAGGCCGCTACCAACCGGTCAATATGAAAATCGTTGGGGGAAGCTTATGTTCAGCAGTGAGTCTTATGGTTGAATGAAGTGATGAGTGTGAATTTAAAAAAACGTACCGTGTAAATACTTCTTCAGGTTTTTTCGACGGCAACATGTTTCGCCTTGTTTGTAATCTATTACAGGTAATGCCAATGTGGAATTACATTTACATTGGAACACGAGTGAACCACAAATCTTAATTACTGATGAATTATTCCGGTTTTAGTGAGCATTTGTGGGTAAGGTCGATGATACAAGTTTGAACAAAGAAATAAAAAGTAGGTACCTATGTACCTACTATCGGCCAGAGTGTTAACTATCAATTTCCGATTTTGCTCTCGCTCTCATCAAATGGTGATTCTTTGTGACAGAAAGAGACGACATGACCGGCAATGGATAGTTAACACTGTTGCCGATAGTACTACCTATTTACCTACAAATAGGAGAAAATGATGTACATAAATATTAAATGGATACTTCTTAACTCAAATACATCAGACTATGCATTTTTGTTGCAAACAAACCTGTATTACAACGAAATAAGACGCCACTGTGTTTAACTTGACGTACCTACGAGTACATGACGGTTACGCAAAACTTGTAGAGGGAATTTGATGAAACTATATTACAGTTAATAGTACCTACATCAAAACTGCATCATGTAGCTGAAACCAGTGGTTAAGTTACATTTTATCAAACTCTACGCACTACTACGTTGGTACTCGTATGGTATGTGTGAAGAATACATAAGTACATACATAAGAAATGAAATGTGTGAATCTTGACGTGCCCTTACGAGTATGTCAAGATAAATGCTGAGCCTATTTATTGGCGCAGTGGTCTACTAATTTTCTTTTTTTCTCTTCGTGTTGTGTTGTTATTATTTTTAAATCATGCTCACTGTGTTCAATAAAGTCTTTTCTATTCTAAAATGTGTATTTGTTCAAATAATATATCTACTTAGATATTTATCATGAACATAATATCTACTTTTTTGCGTGTGTGCTCGTGTGAATATGTTAAGCCTAAACGGTGTGGTAGATTTACCGTGATATACGAATGTGTGTCATAAGATTCATCTTCATTTCTCGGGTGTCACATATTTAATGAAAAAATACACTCAGAGCTTTGTTTATTAAAATATTTAAATACATGTACGGCTTGATATTGTTGATTAGAATAAAGATATATGAAAGAACGGTATTAAGCTTAATGTAAAAATGCTTTTAAAAGCCTACTTTAATAAATAAATGAGTTTTATGAGTTTCTATGTCGGGCTTTTATAATCTGACTAGCTTTCCGCCCGCGGCTTCGCCCGCGTGGAATTTTGTCTGTCACAGAAAAACTTTATCGCGCGCGTCCCTGTTTCAAAAACCGGGATAAAAACTATCCTATGTTCTTTCCCGGGACTCAAACTATCTCTATGCCAAATTTCATCAAAATCGGTTGCGAGGTTTAAGCGGGAAAGCGTAACAGACAGACAGACAGACAGACAGACAGACAGACAGACAGACAGACAGACAGAGTTACTTTCGCATTTATAATATTAGTTGGGATTGGGATTTGTTCTATGGCAAAAATTAAATATGAGTCATTTAAAAGACAGTTCCATAGTAAAATGAACATTTTTAAGTGTGCATGGTTGACTAAATCTTAACTTAAATAATGCGTAAAGTGTAATGACGTACCTACTTGGTAAGCTGGCACCGACTCCGAGATTATCAATCACGGGTACCTAAATTACTTTAAGAACTTACTCGTTATGTTTAAATAAAAAAAGGTTGCATATTAATTGCTTTTCAGGTTTTTTGGCGTTTTAATTTTTCTGTAAAAAAAGTATTTTCCACAAATAAAATTATCATGTAATCTCTCTGAATCGTGAGGTCTTTTAATATTCTCAATACTCCTCTGGAATTTTTCACTAATAAAACAATTTCTGTTTTAGCAATTTGAAAAACTTCCTCTATTTTTATCACGTAAACACGACAGAAATAGCAAATAAAAGTTGTTTTCCTTTACCTATTTTTAGACTTACATCAGCTATTGTATTGAACTCTGTTCTATTGTCGATAGAACCAATCATTCAGCCAGATTACGTGTAATTGATCGGCAGATTATCCATTGATTAATAGCTGTAGCATAGGTGAAAGGCTTGTATGTTGTCAAGGAGATAAATAGGCAAAGGTGGGTGTTTATACAGGGTGTCCCAAAATTAGCACGTCCACACTGACACTGGAGGTAGCTGAGTTTAAGACGCATCGAACAAGCTTAATATGTCCATAGAAAAGTTTCATAAGTTGTAAGATATAACCAATCTTATTTATTCATGTCAATAGAAAAGTTTGATGAGTTTTGAAATATGACTCATATTAGTTACTAGCGGCCGCCCGCGACTTCGTACACGTGGATCCCGTTTAACATCTGGTGTCAGTGCAAATTTTGGGACACCCTGTATAGAGGACTTTACACATGAAGCCCGCCGACAGCCCGGCGGCTTAGTGTCGGAAAATAACTTATGACTTGACAACATGTCAAAAGTCGAAAAAAAGTCGACGACTCATGTTGGCAACGTTAGTAATTCATTGTGGTTTAAATCTTGTACAATGTATTACAAAGAGAATCAGTGAAGATTGTGAAGAAACGTCTATTATAATGGGATGTTGCCTGGGTCAAAAAGCAAGAGTTTTAATTAGTTCGTCAGTTAACTTATCAAAAAATACTCTACACGTATTTTTCACTTTTTCAAACTAATGAAAATTTAAAGAGATAAAGCGCCCCAAAGTTCATAAGAAGAGGCCCGTGACGTCAACGCTTGCTTAAAAATGCCGCACGTTGTGACGTCGTGCGCAACTTCAACGCACCATAACTATGTAATTATTTGTTAGATTGACAAATAAAAATATATGTGTCCAATATTTTTTGATATTAAACATTACGGACTAAAAAAATTTTTTTAGGCAACTAGCCTATTGTCTTTCTAATTTCAGAATTGTAAAAACGTTCTTTTATAAAAACGTAGCGTTTCCATAACCTTAGAAGACCGTAATTTATAAAAACACAACCAAATTAAGTAGCTCCTCATTCTATACGTCGGTTAAATAGAGGTTATCACTTATCATCTTGTCTTTCTTATAAAAATATTAATTACCTACTTATTCGATTTCTTTTTCTCAAAATTCTCAATCAATTAAATTCAATATTGTGTTACTTGCTTATTACTTAACAAACTTTGCATCGAGACGACCAGTAAGATTTCTTTGCCATTCTAATTAACGTAGTTAATTGGAAATATTAATTAAATTCGATTCGCAAAGCCCCGATAGGTATTGCTTGATCACGATTTTGTTTGTGAATACTGACGGCCTTTAGAAATATTCGGTGTAATCATTAAAAACGTGGTTAACCACGTTACTGTAAAGTAACTTAGTACTTTATCTGAGTGATAAAGAAGAATGGTCACGCCCTATACAAAAAAAACCCAGACCCGATAGAAACGAGACATACGTACCTCAGTTTTTTTGTCATGTCCTAATTAGTTACATTATATTTTTTTTATATTTCGAAATCTATGTATAACACCAAAATATTACCCTTTGTTTTTGTTCAGGCGTTATACAAAAACTACGTTACGTTACACCAAAATTGGTAGGTAAATGTATGTACCTAAATGTCTATTACAGCTGCTATGGAATGTATCTAGGTGACCTGGAGATACAGCCGGATTATACAGGGTGGAAACGAGAAGTTACAAAATCCAAAAATTCTATGTTACCAGCTTCTATAATCTGTAGATTCTCTCTTTTATAGAAGTAATCGAGTGAGATCACTTATCGTTTCCACCCTGTATAATCCGGCTGTATCTCCAGGTCACCTAGATACATTCCATAGCAGCTGTAATGGACATTTAGGAACATACATTTACCAATTTTGGTGATAAATAGGCATTTTGTATTAGTTTTTGTATAACGCCTGAACAAAAACAAAGGGTAATATTTTGGTGTTATACATACGAGGGGCGGCTGAAAAGTTTTGAGCCTAAGTATCTTCAAGTGTTATTATTGTCTCGCGCTAAATTTAATTAATTTGCCAATAACCTCCTTAGTATATGTACAAAGTTTCATCTCATTAGCGTCATCACGCTTTAAGTAATTAATCCGTAAACATCATCATGTCTCAGTCATCCGCGCAATGTACGAAATTGAAGTACACAGTTGTCATAAAATTCCTCAAAAAGAGGAACAAAACGCTGACGGTAACATTTGAAGAGATGTCTACAGTTTATGGGGAGTCTGGGCCTTCATTTGCCATCATGAAAGATTGGATCCGATAGTTCAAGCATGGCAGGGAGTCGCTAAAAGATGACCGCAAGTCAGGGCGGCCAGATTTCGCCATTAACGAATAAAATAATGAAAATTTAAAGAATCTTACTTTAGAGATCAACGATTTAAGTTGTGGCAGATAGCTGAAGCCATAGGCATTAGCATGGAACATATCGGCGATATTTTTCATACTCATTGGCACATGAAATAGGGGTGCACCCGATGGGTGCCATAAATGCTCACGCCGCTCGACAACCAGCGTCGAGTCACAACTTCGTAGGAGTTTTAGGACATCTTTGGCCATAATCTTAAGATTTTTTTCTTACATTGTCACTATTGATAAATAATAGATCCGGCAGTACGATCTAGACTCAAAATAAGAGTCATTGCAATGGATTCAAAAGGGAAAACGCCGTCGCGAAAATTCAAAGTGGAGCGATCGACACCCAAGCTCATAGCCACTATTTTTGGGATTGTAGAGGAATTTTATTCATTGACTACCTACTTAAAAAAACTACAATAAACGGGGACTATTATGCTGTAATGTTGATAAGAGTGCGTCAAGTGGTTGTTGAAATATTAAGAGGCAAACTGGCGAAAGGAAATCTGTTATTGCAAGACAATTCGCCCGCGTACACCGCGCATGTTGCAAAGCTTGCCCCAGGTAAAACTGGATTTCAAGAAATTAATCAACCACCACACAGTTTAGTCCAAATCCCCAGCTATTTTGTCTAATTCTCAAATTGGAAAAAAGACCTCCAGGTACGAAGATTTTTGAGTGACAAAGAAATGAAGGCGGCGTTAAAGGCTCATTTCGAAGGCAAAGATTGCGAATTTTTTTTCAGTGGGTTAAAAGCTCTTTTACACAAATGTAACAAGTGCGTTGTAGTAGAGGGAGATTAAATAGAAAAATATATTTTTTATACTTTTCTATCGGCTTTTTTAATACCCTAGGCTCAAAACTTTTCAGCCGCCCCTCGTAGATTTCGAATATAAAAAATATATAATTTAACTAATTAAGACATGACAAAAAAAACTGAGGTATGTCTCGTTTCTGTCGGGCTTGGGTCACAGATGACCGTTCTTCATTTTTAACAAAATAAGTCTATCCTTATTTCTAAAATTAACCAAGCCATATATTTTTAACAATACGGGTTCCTATTTGTATCTCCAAAATTAACCAAACCACATATCTTACCCTATTACATTTATCAATGTCACATCACATCCAAGCGAACGTCCCCAATTAGTAAAAAATGTCCAATCAGTGCCCTACCTGACATCAAGCTATAGACCTCTCATCAACCCAATTACACTTAAAAAACCTTTACAGCCTTCGGGCTCTCATTAAATCTAATCGCTCAGACAATTATGGGGCGAATCAAAGTGATTTCTGGATTTTGCCTCGACGTATATCAACCCTCACAGTGGTCGCACCTGTGTCGAGCGCCACTCGTCCTCCGGCCGCCTCAGAGAACGGACGCCGCGCCCTCTGAAGCCGAATTCCAGCCGCGAGTGTTCGAACGAATTCGAAACCTGAAACGTGCATGTTCCGTGATTTGACTTTTCACTTTTTTACGTGTGCGTACGAGTAATTCTACACGGAATAGCTCCCGATGGGAACCAACACGTGAGGACCTTTTTTCTATTATGCTAATCACCTTGTTGTTTTTCGTTGGGTTCGGTTCGTTAATGCTAGGTATTAGGTAAGTACGAACGGAATACAAATCGGGAGTTACCGTACTTTTTCAGATGTTATCGGCGTATTGGGAATCGGTGTTTTCGTGTGTTTTGTAAGCATTACCGAACGATAGGTGTGGAATAATTTGAACGTAGGAATCAGAGATCAGAGGAATGTAATAAATAACATATTTTTATTCATAACGGTATATAAATGGATCGTTTTCAGTGCACGTTGAAATAGCGTCATAATTTCTATATTTCAAAAATATAGTACGGCACATTTAGTACCGACAAATGTGACAATAAAAACAATATTGGCGTACTCACTTTGCATATTTTTCCCATACTACATACGGTCAAAGTAAAGTACCTATGTTTTTTATAAATTAAGGTTTTGTCTTATATTTTATAGGAGAATACGTGAAATGAAAATTTAAAATGCACAAGGAATAATGAGACAAACAAAAATATTTCAATATAACCTCGAGCAAAAATGTGCACTTTAGAGAGGTTCCTACTGTACCTATGAAATTAAATTTTAATATTCTCCTGTATTATCGTGAGTATACCGTCATTTATAAGAATAATTTAGGTATTTTCATGTAAAAGATATGCGGCTGTATTTCAAAAATAATGTATCTTTTTTAAGGATCATCTTAACAATAAAATTTACAAAATGTAACTGAAGAGCAGGCGAAGCTAAATACCGCTTAATTTTAAAATGACTTCACTTTAGTTAAGAGGAAAATTGTGTCCAAAACAGGAAAAAATTAAGTAAACTCTAACTTGTTAGCTTAATTTCTTAACCGGTTTATTATGAGTACTTAACACCCACTTTCCAAGGAACGTTTTTGTTTGAGCAGTAATTAAAAAACATTACCCTCCCTCTGGTGCAGTCGGGTAAAAAGTAGAGTCAATTTGCACAGAACGTTTAAGCGTGGTGCATCAATAGATATGTTTTTATTAATTATTAAGGATTTATTTATTTAAGGGCCTTAATTCCACATTAGGTGATTAGTTTAATGTACGTTTTAATCTTCTTACATGTTACACTCTTGCTAGAGTAGCTGTCTTAATTGTGGGCGGGCTTTATCGTCTTTTCTTTTAGTTTTCATTCCATTTACTTAAGTAATGCGTAATTATAATACATCACATCTCACACAAGATTTAAATAGATAAGTAATAGGTATTTAATTTTCTCTAAGAAGGTGAGACTAAGGAGAGTTGTGACATTGTCGATTTTTAGAAACCTATCAACTATCAGCGAGCTCACAATAGAGCTTATTTCTTAGCGTAGTCTGAGAGACTTGAACTAAAAGCACGCACTGTTACGAGCTTGCTAGTAGTTAATTATGTTCTAAAAAATCGACTATGTCACAACTCTCCTCTGTTGCAACCCACCTCGTGTCCCTACTGTCAAAACTTCTTGTTATCTAGAAAATAACACACCCTGCGATATTAACATACACTTAACAGTGTCATTCCAACTTGTTGGCTGTTTCTGACAGCCAGTTTTGTGTGGTTCTCGCCATAGAAATTACGTTTTGTACATCTATTACCAGTGTCTACACCCTCAGGTATTCTAGTCTGACACAAAAATTATTGAAGTCGCGTCCAACCTCAAAAACAATATCGTATTTATATTAAAAAATACAATCTTAATTGATATATTAGTCTACATTTTATTTATAAGTGAACTAGGCAGGCTTAGACATGAACCGTAAAGTATTTACTTCTGATATTAAGTAAAGAACCCCCAAAAGATAGAGCTCTACCTAATAGATGCAGGATTTGGAGGCGAACTATAAGGAATACAGTGGCGGTCACAGTAGATCAATACCGGTAGCCGCTCAACACACAAAAAAAGAAAAGAACCTAACATTAAGCTAGGTAGGTACAGTTAATTGTGAAAAATCTGAAACGTTAAAATAACGGTATCGTTATAGCCAATGAGCTGCTGTCATAGTGACATTGACGTAATGTCAATGTCACACTAGAAAACGTTAGAATAGAGGGATGCGCTCGGACGATTCCGCGCACTTTTGTGCTAAGTGATGAAAGTTAAGTACCTATCCAGTGTTTTATTTCATCATCATCATCTCAGCCATAGGACGTCCACTGCTGAACATAGGCCTCCCCCAATGCTTTCCATGTTACCCGGTTGGTGTGTGTTTTTTTATTTATGAGAATAGATCTACCGGCCTCTAACAATAGTACTATTTTGATGGAATATTTCGTCCAATTGAAGCTTAAATTGTCTAATATAGAAGTAGAAAAAACAAAACACTCCCGGGAAAATTCCAAGATACAGTTATTGCTAAGTGCCTTTGCTCACAAAGTCCGAAGTACCTACAGTCCTACACATTACATTGTCAATAGTTTCAGAAGCTTTTAAGACAATTGACTTTTCGAGTACCCGCGGATATTTTTACACCATTACTAACTTAGTAGTCCAGAAATTGTGGCTCTGAAATAAACTTTTGTATTAAGTATTATCGGGGAATGTTTGAAGTTATATTATAAAGAGAAATTGAGCTTTTCCAGGGTAAGTTCAAAGGAAGTAAATAAATGTATAAGATTTTCTTTGCTTTGATAGATTAACAAACGTTTTTGCTTATGAGTTGCTGAAAGGTCTACTAAATGTTAAGAAAGTAAACAAACAGGTTGTTGTTGTATTTTATTTGAAATGTTTAGTTACTTTAGCCGGTAGCCTTTATTTAATAAGGCGTGCAAACAATAATATTAATATTGTTTAATTAATATAATCCTAAAAATTATTGTATTATGATTAAATATTTACCTGATGATGATGATGATGAATCCCTGACTTGTCTCATAAAAAATAAAAGTAATTTATTTTTGCAAGTAGGCTTAAAAAACACTTTTACACGACCAAATATTAACCCTACCACTGCTTCGGGACAATAAAAGGACCAGTGCTGAGAAGAAGCAGCGAAAGAAACTTAGTCACTATTGTCAGCCTCTTTTTCAAGGGTTTACAGTCTTTAAAATATACAAAGTTTTAAAAATATTGATATTGCGACTACTCCCTTTGTTAGTGACAAAAACTTACAAAAAAAAGTCATAAAAGCTCAGAGAGGCAATGGTTTCTTTTTACCTCCAGAAATTCAATCACAATCTCAATTTGTATCATGATTTCAAGATTACCTATATTTTTTTCTATAAACGGAAGAATAAGCAGCTTCTGTTATTATATTACTCCCATGTTCGTTCAAACTTATATACTTATGTTCTTAAACCTATTGTAAAAATAATAATCATTAATTGATATTGCAATTTCAATTAAAATTGCGACAGTAGGAAAAAATTGTTGGTATTTTTTTACGAAAACTCCTTCGCATCTTGAAATGGGAACGGCTCCTGGAGATATTTATTTAATTTTTATTCAGGTATCTTCTTTTATTGCTCTTCCATCGCTGACAATATTTTTTTAACTGTACAAATGTAATTAATTTCACCCCCAAAACACATTTCCACTTACCGCTGCGCTGTATTAAGTTTTGCATAAAAAGTGAATCACATTTTTAACAGGAATTAATATCTTTGTAGAGTTGCAAAAATTTTACATTGGTTTTTTTTCATGGTTGGTTACACGACACAGAGGTTCTGGTTTGAATTCCCTGATGGTACTTACGTAGATACGAGTAAACGAGTATATTTAGTAAAAATAACTTTGGTATTTTTATTCTTTATTCCTCCTCGTAAAAACAACAAAAACTAATAACATTCTCATTTATTTTTGCAAATAGGCTTTTAAAAAAGCACTTTTTCACGTCCCAGTATTAACCCTACCACTGCTTCGGGACAATAAATTGGCCAGTGCTGAGAAGAAGCAGCGCAAGAAACTCAGTCACTATTTGTCAGCCTTCTTTTTAAGGGTTTACAGTCTTTAAAATATACACATTATAGTCATAAGTATTGATGCGAGCTAGGCAGTTAAACATTCCAAAAATTTTTATCTTTAGTAATACCTTTTAAAAGGTATAAAGCTTGGTAGTGGTTCGGGCCCGAGGCGTTATGCAGTTTCATCAACTTAACGCCCGACCACCTTTTAAAAGGTATCCAATTTCAAAGAGTGATAAGTTTTTAAATGTCACGCCGAAGCTAATACACAGTTTCTAAACGGCTAGTTGATAGCTGTGGTTTAACCACTAAGCTGTATTAATTATAATTAATTAGGTGATTAATAAACATTATTATACAGATTTTTATAAGACTCCAAACCTCTGAGTGCGGACCATGTAAACCTAAAAAAGGTATCTGGGCTGCTATCCCATCTTGAGGCAAAATAGCATGGGCGTTACCAGGTTAAGAATATAAAAGTAGTTTTGTAATGCGTCATTAATCTAGCTTAGGATTACGGCGTTAAGAATGTGTATAACTTAATTTGGACTCGTTTTATTAGACTTACATAATCTTGCCTACATTCTTACATAAGACCATAGGGGCGCTACACTTTAGACCTGCGACTTTCTCTTCAGTAATTAAACAGTGTCTGAGTAAATTCGTTCCGAGAGAGCGAACAAGGAATTTGAGTATTTAATTGTACAGCCAACAAAGAAAACTCTCGTCGCACCTTTAAGTCTATGGGCATAAAGCCCAAAGTGCCCTTAACGCCCTCTGCATGGTAAATAGTAGACTCTTAACTTATTGTGCTGGGCGATTTAATTTAATAAGTACAAGGGAAATGTTGTAACGCAAAGAAAAATATCTTGTAAAAGAAATTCAAAAGGCTCTTACAACGAGGAACGAAGGAAATGTTTGGTGTCTCGCATTTATTGGACTTTGGTGTTATAAAATAATTGATGCTTTGAAAATTTAACATTTTATCAATTTAAAGTTAAAAAACTTTTCGACGATATTAAAAAGTTTGTGATTACATATTTATTACCTCATAATTTATGATAGGATCGCTCGTTATTAAAATCCTTGAGGGCCTTAATTGTCCAGCAGTGGACGTCATTTGGCTGAAACGAACGAACGAATTGTGATAGAAATATGATATGAAATACTATTTGGAACAAGGTCTTAAAGTAATTAACTATCAAACTTTACTTCACATGAAACCTTAATAAATACAATTTCTTGTATATAAGGTGTTATTTTTTGTACTGATCATACTTTACCAACGCATCTAATAAAATCATACAAATACAACCCAAGTGTTTTTAAAAAAAAATTCAGGCTAGTTTTCGAGTAAAACGACAAAGAATGTTTCGAAAAAAATAAAAAATAAATCATCCTTTGAGCGCGGTGAGTATTCGTTTGTACGCACTATCGTAGTAGCCGGCCGAGGGCAACGACCTGCCACGTGCCGCGCCGCGTGAGTCGGCCATATTGATATCGCTCGCTGCCATGCCAGTCGCTCCGCGCCCACAGCCCGCGCCGAGCCGCCGATCGGCATGCGGGAGCGCAACAACATAAATAATCGTCCCAGTCCGTCCAATGCGCCCAAACGTATTGAAGTGTATGTGTGATTTATTACAATGCCGCGCTTGATCAATAACAAAACGCAGGTGAAATTATGTTTCGGGCACACTAACTGGCCGACGAGAAACATTGACGAGTCGAAAACCTTCATTGCTTGTTTGGAGCCGCGCAGCGCTTCAGGGAGCGCAGCCGTATCCTGACTTGACGAGATTCCGTGCGCTTCGAGGACGAAGTTCTGGATTTCAATTTCAATCACCGGCACAGTGCTGGCGGTACCCAGATGCGAGCGCCGCAGACGGCGGCTTTTGCGTAAAAATACGGAATGCCTTATCAAGGAGTTGTTGCCAGAGGGCCACGACCGCGACCTAGTTCTATCGATGGTTATTGCGGAAGTCTACCTAGGTACATACCTACAGTGTGATTTGGACAGATGAGTGCTTGTTTACGCGAAAGGGACTTTTTCCGTAAAAAAGTTAGTGCGCGAATTGTGAATACAACATCCGACGTGGTGTCTAGTGAACAGCAAGCAAGTGTGCAGCCCGAAAGCATTACCTCAATTCGATCGTGGCTAGATTAGACAGTGCAAGACAGTGTTTACGTGAACATTCAACAAAGGCTTGACGTTCAAAATGTATTGTGATTAGTGTAATAATAACCTAGGAACTTTAAATAACAACATTCAAAATAGGTAAATGTGTGAATAAGTAAAATCAATGAATCTAAAGTGTGATGGCAAATCATAATTTAGGAATTAAAACCAGGAAAATTGATCAGTGAGTTTTATTTACAACACATAATCATATTCAATATTAGGGTGCATTTCCACTGACGCGAAGCGAAGTAGTGATAGGTATGTACCTACCTATCAATTTTTTATTACGTCTCTAAATAAATTGCGTAGGCATTACGAAACCGTAGATATTGAATTCCAATTTCTATCCTTTTCTAAATTTCTAGTTTAACGCGGATGATTCGCCTCGGTTCGTTGGAAAAGTCCCCCGCTATTACACTAATGAAAATACACTTATTTACCTACTTATGTAGCTAGATTTTGTTTCTCCCAGCGCGTAGTACCTATTAACATGACGTAACATCGTACATACTCACGAGTGATAATTTTTGGTAACGTAGGTTTAGTGTAATCTAACCTTTATGTGTGTGAACGTTGAATGAATGCGCGCGGCCATTGTTCGTACTCGTATGAATGAAATGAGTAAAGAAAGAGAGAGAGGCAGTGAGTGAAGACAGGATGGTTGTAAAAATAATATCTTTTTTTTGTTAGGAAAAGTAAAAACAAAAACTAGCCTGAATTTTTTTTTAAAAACACTTGGGTTGTATTTGTATGATTTTATTAGATGCGTTGGTAAAGTATGATCAGTACAAAAAATAACACCTTATAGAATCGAGAGCCAAAATAAAGAGTAAACAAGATCAGAATAAATAAACATGTTATTTGCTAAAGATTCGCTGCCTAAAAATAGCTGAAAACAAATGAAATCACCTCGTTTAAAAATATAACGATGTTGTATAATAAATAAATAGACCGTATGTTGTTTCACATACTTATAATACTCAACCTTTACGCCCGTATTCACAAACATTACTATGAGTTCTCACAGGGTGACACACTAACTAATCACAGAACTCTATTCAACTCACTCACACAGTATTCTTGTATTGTAAGTATGCCTATGTGTTGGTGTGGTATTTGTGTAGTTATGTGTAAATAGGTGACCGTTGTTTTAGAAGTAGGTCGCTCTCTTAAATACTCATTGAAGCAACCTAAATTTAAATCTGAGCTTAAAAAATGGTTAACAATTAATGTTTTTTATAGTCTAAATGAATATTTTGGTACCAAAAATAATTAAACTCTAACTTGACTACTGTATTTTAACTATTGCCTGCCCGATATGGGTAACACTGTTGTAACTATTTTTTTGCATTGTGACCAGCACAAATTGTACACAGTTTTGGCAATAAAGATTATTCTATTCTATTCTATTCTATTCTATTCTATTCTATTCTATTCTATTCTATTCTATTCTATTCTATTCTATTCTATTCTATTCTATTCTATTCTATTCTATTCTATTCTATTCTATTCTATTCTATTCTATTCTATTCTATTCTATTCTATTCTATTCTATTCTATTCTATTCTATTCTATTCTATTCTATTCTATTCTATTCTATTCTATTCTATTCTATTCTATTCTATTCTATTCTATTCTATTCTATTCATCATCTTCTTTTAAATTATGAAACCTAGTAACTTAGTACTAATTATACATATTTTTAGGAATATGTAATCGTATAAAGGTCATAACACACTTATCAACGCGGAAAGAGATCAACACTGTGTCGCCTTTCGCCGTGAGGCGAGGCCTTTACCTTACGATGCGGATCTGAGCGTTGCAGTACGGAGTTTCATACAAACAATACCGACTGCCTCGAGTTGATACGTTTACGATCCGTTTCCAGGTTGATAAGTGTGCTTCGTCCATAAACTTCTTGCAACATTAAAGCTCAAAATAGCGTTTCAGAAACGTCAAGTCTCCGTCGATAACCAATTTCCCTTCTCTTAGACGGAGCTTGACGAAATTAACCTGAATTCAATAAAGTAGGAACAGACGGCAGCACATGAAGCTCAACACTTCAGTCTCTTATGTAGTTGTAATAGGGTTTAATTCACAACAAAAATGTATAGTATGATGTGCTATCGTAGGAAATTGTCAAGGTCAGAGCTATAAGGTGTGCAATGTGAATATTTGCTTGGATTATTAGCTTACTTTTAGTTTTGGTAGAATAACCTTCATTGCTCCAATATTGCTACGTTTATAGAACCTTTGGTAATTTTCGTGCACCGAGGTCAAGTAGTTATGGACTCTCTGTAATTGGGTGTGTTAGGTTCGATTCCAGAAGGGGTTAGGAATAATAAATGAAGTTTAATATTACATGTTACCAGTCTGAATAGGACATTGCAATTTGATCGCCTGACAAAAAACTATCCTATAAGGTGTTACTAGAGTTGTAATTTCAGTTGTAATAGGTAAGAATAAGAATAAGAAATTTATTCATAATGTTCATTACATGTCAAATTTTCAATATATTTTCTTATTAACTAATATATCTTTGCAAAATAAGAAAATAATAAAATCTGTACTGATTTTATGCCCCTTTAGTAATATAAAGTTACACGCTTGTTGAACACCGTGTTAAAATGACGTTTCCATACTGAACGTTAAAAACCGTTCAATTTTTATTAGGGCATGTATTTAAATGATCTTTTTAAATTAGCAAAAACGGCAAATAAAAAAATTTAAATGGTCATCTATTTTAATGATTGATCCTCTTTCTTTGAGACATAAAATAAATAAAATCGATCGATATTTTAACCTCTTTTGAAATACGCAAAAAAAAATTTGAGATGTAAAAATTATATCTGATCGTTACTTGTTGGTCCTCAAAAATAAAAGAAATGAGCACCAAATATTCAATATTGTGATACTTTTTTAAATAATTCTATTTGTATAAATTATTTTTTGTCTATATCAAATAATCTTCAAAATAATTATGTTATGGTACTTATTTTTATTAAGTTGTAGTCAAAAGATGGAAACTATTTAAAGGCACTTGATGTTCAAAGATTTTTTTTTATTAAAAAAGCATACTTAACACGTTCACACTGCGTTATCGAGTCGAATTGACCTTAGGTGCTGGATGCGTTGGTGCGGGATGGATATATTCGGTCTTTTCAGTAGTTAGTACGAAAGATAAATATTGTTTTGCAATTGTTTCGTCAAACACAGTAAATATTTGGAAAAAAAAACTTATCAGGTACTTACGACCCGATGTCGCACTAAAAGTAAACAAATATCGTTTAGTGCTTTTATCGTGTCTAATCGACCCGTTGACAGATGACTTTATGGTCACTGATCACGGTCGAGATCGGTATACTAAGAGAAAATCAACCTTGCGATTTGAAAAAAATAAAGAGGTAAAAATTATGATGTCGGGTTCAGGGATGTCAGAAGTAAGAAATTATTTTACATAGCGCCTCTAGTCCCAAACTAAGCAAAGCTTGTAATTTAAACAAACATGGCAATGTACCATTCTGCTTGCTTATTGGCCGCTAAGCCCTTGGCCAACTCAGTAACCAATGACGGACGATTGTCACTCAACCACAAAGTACCGCGTAAATTAAAAGATATTTTTTAATTAAAAATATTAACCAATAATATTTTTTGTTAGATCAAATATATTTTAAAGTTAAGTTATACATAGATCGAAATGTATTTATTAGGTGATCAATATTAAAAGGCAAACTTGATATAAAAATCATCAAATTAACAAAATTAAAGATCAATAACTAAAAAAGAGGATCAAATATTATTTTTGTTTACCAAATATTAAAAGAGTATGTTAAACATAAATATTATGTTACCTTAAATGAAGATCATTCATAATTTATCCGTAGATCAACTAATATAGACCCAATAATTAATATAAAGATAAAATATAATAAAAAACATCATTTATTTTTAAAAGTGCACATACAAAAAAGATCAATTAGTTTTTAGAGGATCAAATAATATTGTCCCTTTTATTAGTAAGGGGCTAAAATTTTACAGATTCTCAATCCCAATGAGAAAAAGAAGGCCAGAAGAAGAGAGAGTTAAAGTAAGGAAAATATGCGATACATTCATGGTAGAAAAGGGATGTATAGTTAAGCATACACAATATAATGTGTATAATACGTGTATCGTATGCAATCACGATTGATGGAGTGTCTGGGCCTATTCCGTCAGATGGATAAATCGTGGCCGACGTTTGCGGCTGTTGTCAGTATGTTTATTTATTATAGTTGCCTTTACCACACTGTTCTCTCGAGGGAGTTAGGCTGAGTTGCACCACCTTTTTTTAACTGTAACTATAACCGGTGCTTTTTGTATGGAGTTTGGCAGATTTTTGATGTTTATCAAAGTTAGAGTAAGATGGTGCAACCCAGCCTTAGTGTAGGGTTTAACCAAACAAATTTAGAACGATACTTTATTAGTTAGGTAATAAATGTGTTTCAAGTTTGCTATTATGCTCCCTAAAAGACAAGTAAGAGGTTATTTTTAGTAGGTATTAAGTCTATTTTAATCCTACTTCCTACTTAATATTATAAATGCGAAAGTTTGGATGTTTGGATGTTTGGCTATAATTTATTCCGATCTGTGACACTAAATATCACGCGGGTGAAGCCGCAGGCATCAAAAATAAAACACGATCATTTAGTAAAAACTTGATTTAAAAACATACAGGTATTTAAGGTTGCGAGATAACTATATTTAATTCTAGAGAGAGAATCCATTGTTGTTGTTTGCTTCATAAATAAAAAAGCTTCGTTCGTATAACTAAGTATATTTTATGCGTAAGTATAGATAAAAGTTAGTAAGAGCAATTTATGAAATTGAAGTCCTTAAATTTAGATGTTTGGTAGTTTGGTTTTAAAAGCTCTTTATAAAAGTCTTTATAAAAGTTGGGATAGGAAAGTTCTCGAGTAGCGACCACGGGCTGGAAGACGTAGCGTGGGCAGGCCTCCTACTAGGTGGACCGACGATCTGGTAAAGGTCGCGGGAAGAGCCTGGATGCGGGCAGCGCAGGACCGTTCATTGTGGAAAACCTTGGGAGAGGCCTTTGTCCATCAGTGGACGTCATTTGGCTGAAACGAACGAACGAACGATAAAAGTCTACGAGTATAAATGCAGAAAAAATTTTACTTGACTTTTATTAGATGGTGTAATTTTAATGCTCATGGCAACAAGTTTCGGAATTCGGTAAAATATGAAGGAGCGACAATTTATTCGTAACTTTTAGCCATCGCTTCGATAACCCTAATATACCGGAACCAAATATACTGGAATATTTGACCAAATAAACGGAGTATCCAAGTGAAGCGTCATGCGGCCAGCCTCGCCCACATATCCTGCGCGATTTTATCCGAATTTAGCAGGATGCAGCACGATTGATGAAGCGGTGGGCCAATCCTGTCAAGACAGACAAATGGAAGCCCGCACGAGATGCGAGCTATAGGTATTATATACCTACTTTAAACTTGTGTATAAGTAATTAGTCTGCGAGCAATTAATCATTGTCTCGTTCGAGATTTTTGGATTAGGACCCTGTTTAAATTTTGTCGGTGCTGATAAATTTTAGGCTAATGTGTGTGCTTTTTACTTTGGTATGTTGTGCGATCAATCATGCTTAATGTCAACACGGACAATATTTTGACTTTCCTAATTGTTGCGGAAATTTTAGTTTCTTATATTTCTCTACAAAATGCGTGTATTTACAATATCATACCGACGAGGGACTTTATGTTGATCTCATTGAAAATATCAATTTTGATTTTGTATCCGACTACATTATTATTGCAGTAGTCGGTAGCATAAGCTCATAGTTTAGTTAGTGACGATTTCACCCTAGATACTACGTTAGTTAGTTTCGTAATAATGACCTTTATGGTGCCACAATAAGGCTTATTAAAACGAATAATGTATACTAAATTTTGAACTTTACAGAGAAAATTTGTCGATGTATCTATGTTTATAAAGACCTTAAGAGTAGGCGCACACCGTTGATTTTTCGTCGGCCGACAGTTTAGTCGGGCAGTTGATCAATATGGGCATATGGGAGTGCGCACACTACGCCGATTCGATTTGGCCGATTCTTCATACAATTTAAAATCGGGCACAACTATCGGCCAAATAAAAATCAATGGTGTGCGCCTATTCTAAAACCCATACAAATAAAATCTCTAGCAACACTGAGCCTTATACAGTGTGAGTCACGTTAAAGTGTACATATGAAAATAGATGAAACTAGACCTATTTTTATCGACAAAAAAGAGGTCAAAAAATTTTTGAGATTTTTTTTTAATTTTTTATAGAAATTTTTTTCTTCCAATTACTTGTTGTAAAGAAAACGTAATAACTTTTAAACTAAGCGGTATATCTTGATAAAATAAAAACAGTAATAATGCAAAATAACAAGCGATACTAAAATAATACATAAAATACACAAAAAATGCCAACAAATAATAAAAAATGATACTTTTTGAAAAAAATCTGCTTAAAAATTCGTGTTTTTTTGGTTATTTGATAAATATCTCCAAAAAATGCCCCTATAACCGGTGGTTTTTTATTACTTTCTATTATTCTCTATTGTATTATCTTTGTAAAACCAAAAATCGCATGTCTCTATCCCTATCACAACATTTGCTATGATCGTTTGAACAAAGGCCTGCCACAACATTATTTTCCGAAACAGGTAGAGACAATTTTAATTTTAACTAAAATGCTTATTTTACTTCGAAATCTTTTGATTTTATTTGAAATCTAACTTGTCTTTATCAAAATTACAAATCTAGAGCCATTTTCAGTTTTGTTGTTAACGAAGCGTTGAATGGCGCGCCCGGAGAGGCTTAGTTCAAACGATCATTGCAAACGTTGTGATAGGGATAGAGACATGCGATTTTTAGTTTTACGAAGGTAATACGATAGAGAATAATAAAAAGTAATAAAAACTACCGGTTATAGGGGCATTTTTTGGAGAAATTTATCAAATAACCAAAAAAACACGAATTTTTAAGCAGATTTTTTTCACAGCACAACTCAGTGTTAAATTAGGATCCAATATATTACGTACCTATGTACGAGCACAGATTGAACATAGTCGAAAACATTTTGCCATTCCTTTTACAGTTGGGTAAAAACAAAATAATTGTTTTAAATATTCCCCAAACTCATCTGCCTCTCGGTCGGTACACTCTTGCCAGAGTGGTCGTTGTCATCATTGTGATTCACGATGAGTGATGTTTTTTGCAATACGGCGCGATTCCTCGCAGACTGCAGCTTGGCAGGCACTTTCGTTGGCGGAGCACTTACTTGCAGCCTTGATCCGGTCTCCTGATTCCCCAACAGGTAGCCATTATTATCCTCCAAATGTCGCGTCGCTCTAGACGACGTAATAACTGTGTATTTTATCGAAATGTTTACTTTTATGGTCTTTTCACATTTAAACACACACGAAGCACACACTTATTCCAATTTAATTTAATTTAATTTTTGCGGCACGAACGAGAAATTTCGATGTTACGATGCCCGCACTATCGAAGCGAATGACGACTCGACGGTTGGAGGGGTGTGACGTAAGCGTGCCCCACTACCGCCGGATATCGAGTCACAACAAGTACTTTTTTGTATTGTATGCTCTAAAATGTTCGATGCCTAGTACAATGAGAAGTGGACTACCTGGTAAATATGAAAATCTCGAGGATGCAGCGACGAAGTATAATTACCATTTATTAAAGCTCGGTGGTTCACTTAGATTTGCAACGCCAGCGGTTTTTCACTGGGAAACCCCACTGGGAAAATAAAAAAACGTTGTAAGATTAAATTTTTTTGAAATAACTCGCACACTCTTGAAACCCTAAATATGTTTAACCGAAAAGCATATCTGCTGTCACTCGTACATAAAAATATTTTAGTAATGTAAAATTAATTTAAGACTCACGTTAAAATAACGAGCGCATTAAAAATAAAACGCACATTTTGTCTGTAGCTTCAAAATCGTGTACTACACTCGCGAGCAAAAGTATGGAATCACCATACTTTTCCAAGCGATCGTAAGAGCTAAATGACTAATAGAAGATAATCAAAAATGGTAACATTTTAAAGGTAATGTTTTACACTTTAAATTGATACTAAAAATACATACATAATCATTCAGTTCTGAAGATGGCTCGGAACCAAACACAACGGCGTGATTCCATACTTTTGCTCGTAAGTATAGAACATTCGCAAGCGTTAGGGTACGTTTATACATACGCAGAGCCTAATGCGGAGTTCATTGCAGGGTGTGAAGCGGATTTCTAAGAATAAAACATGTGGAACAAAATGGGCTGAAAATGTGAATAAAGGTTCCATTAAAATAATGTTAATATAAGAGAGAGAGAGAGAGAGAAAACATAACACATGGCACAAAGGTGATCATGATATCATTATCAGATTAGGTATAATATCCACAAACACCGCAGCATTTGCCCACGTTAATCTTTCTTTGAAGAAACTGAAACTTATGTGGTTTTCAATTGCTCCTGCGACAATATTTTGACTGCTTTAATTTAAACCGAGGAACTGAGGATTTTGGTTTTGATACATTACATTTTTATTAACAAAAATTGAGTACAAGCTTTAAGCTCCGCTCCAAGGTCCGCTTTAAGCTCCACATGTGAACAACCAGTGAGTACTAGTACTAGTGCGGCATGACCTGCATACTCATTAATATGCATGAATTATCTTAATTCAGTTCAATAAGAGTAGTTGTCAAAACAAGACATCGTTTGGAGGTTGTACTCACTTGTAAATGCAAATCAAATTCACGAACAAAAAGTAGAGCGAAAAGCACACGTTTACAGCTCCGCTACGAGTACAAACTCCGCTTCAAGTTCCGCATGTGAACAAGCAGTGTGCGAGCGCGAATGCGGCATGACCTGCATACTCCGGCCGAGCATTCCGCGCTCGTATGCCATGAATTATCGCACGCAACTTCGGAAATAGCCCGGGCAAATAAAATGTACGGGGTTTTTAGCTGTAATGTTATGAGTATTTATTTTTTGCGTTGCATTTGTATTTTCTTTAGAATTTCGTTGATTATGGTATTGGGCAGTAACCTTGCCTTTGAAGCGAAATAATTTGATATTAAGTTCGAGTCCCACATAATTTATTAAGATCCAGGCTCCAAGTGCTTTGAGAGGATTTCAGACCCCGTGAAAAGTAATTTTAATAAAAAAAATATTTTTAATATTTGCAGTTTTCTAAACAATAATTTACTTACTTACTTATCTATAAACGGTACAGATTAAATGGATATTACATATTCATAGTTCGCAAATGCTTTTAGAGAATTTACCTAACGCTACAGATGCTCTAAAATTTTGAACATTACAACAGATTTAGCAATGTCAACATATCTCTGGGCTGTAGCAACGGCACAGTACCGCATTTAATATGTCAAATTGTTGTTCACTGCTACAAAACGTCCCGACACAAAGCTATTCGTGCTATCAAGACGCCAATCAACTCGTGCAACACATGTATACGTCAGACATAACCCAGTTCTGGAAATGCATCGGCTGGAATGGCGTAACACGTCATTTTCATTGTATTAATTCGAGGCATTAAATTAAATAGTCCGTCAATTTTGTTCAAATGAGAGATTGACTGGCATAATAGACCATGTGCCTACAAAATTATAATGCACTAGACAATATCAAAGTCAAACTGGCATAAATATTTATAACTATGGTTTTTGAAAGCCTGTAAAATTATGAAAAAGAGGCTGACAATAGTGTCTGAGTTTCTTGCGTTGCTTCTTCTCAGCACTGGCCCATTTATTGTCCTGAAGTAGTGGTAGAGTTAATACTGGGACGTGTAAAAGTGCTTTTTTAAAGCCTACGTACAGAAATAAATGAGTTTTAAGAGTTTTGAAAATTCTTTCTTTTATTCAGTACATAAACATGTTCCAAAATAGCTTGCCCTACCACCGCTTCGGGATAACATAATATGGGCTGGCGCTAAGAAGAAGTGGCAGAAGAAACTCAGTCACCTTTGTCATTTATCAACAAATTGTCTAAAAAGGTCTACCTTTTACTTCTCACTAGACCAGACACTGACACTGTGGTTGGAATGAGGGAATGATGGTTATGGTGCGACAAGGTTATTTGTGTTTGGAGGAGATTTAGAATTTCATTACCGAAGGAAGGAATAAAAGTAATTTTGTTGTCATTTATTTCTGACAGTGTCTGGAATGTTTTTTTTTTCTCTATCTTTACTATACCTACTTACAAAATTGCTTTACATTTTATAAAACCAACTATCCTTTAGTAATCCGATATTTTTATTAAAATATTGTTTCAACTAAATTGATCTGTTGTTACTTATCTGCCAGATACCTATCGTCCGGTTTTAATAAACTGGGATCTTTTGTTTCTCCTAAATTGCGTAATGAAAACAATTTACTCTGCCTATCTCGAATAGTCAAACCAATTACGTAGGAAAGCCTTGCGAAACAATTTAACAGTAATCAGAGTGGGATCTGTACCTTGCTCCAAAGTTGCGGCCATTTTGTTGCTACAGAAAAGACAAAAGATGGTCGTTGGGTAATCACAACAAGATACCCTGTAAATTGATGCTGAGAACTTTTGAATAAAGGTGATTCAGAGAGGGTATCAATTTGATATTATTTTGAACTAGCTGTCCCGACAGACTTTTCCTGTCTTAAGAAAAGTTTTATGTTAACTTTACTCAATTTCTTGTATTTCAAAATTGTCTTACTAGAACTATAACCTTTTCCTGATAATAACAAACACAAAAAAAAATTGTAGAGAAATAAATCCAACCTCACGCGTGATGCCGTGACCAAGGAAAATAGGGCTTCATTTTTATAACCTTAAATTACTCTATCTATTTAAAAAAAGTCGTTCAACATCCATTGCGTAGTTTTAAGGATCTAAGCATACAGAGGGGCAGGCAGACAGGAAAGCGACTTTGTTTTATAATATGTATTGAAGAAGACTAAAATACTTGAATAATTTATCCCCTTTTCACAACACTTCATTGATGCTCTTGTTGCTTGCAACGTGATGTTATGTAGTTAGTCTAAAGTCTTTCTCGTTAAATGGAGTATCCAATACAGAAATAGTTTTTAAATCGAAGTAGTTGTTCCTGAGGTTAGCGCGTTCAAACAAACAAACTTTTATAACATTAGTATAGAGTACGAGTACAAATTTAACAAAATTCATTTTATTTTCAATTCAATAATGGACTCTCATAATCGATATTCAATTTCGTTAACTTTTATGGTCCGCGAACAAAAATGTATTTTATAATACGACGAACTGAGACTAAATTGAAATGTCGCCAGTCATTGGACTGAAAGCAGTCCGATAAATGTTCTTTCAGATAAATGATCGAATGAACTTTATTATAGTTGTAATAGGAGCTGTTTTACAACAAAAATGTAGAGGTCATTTTTTTTAAACATAGCCTAATGCTAAAACTGATTAATATCAATTAATATTGAAAGAATTATATAGATAGAGATGCATTCACTAAAATGCGCAAGTAGACAAATCATAATTCCATTTTCAAGTGTTATTTGAACATTAGTAGGTATATAAAATTCGTCGGTCCGCCTAGTAGGAGACTTGCCCACGCTACGTCTTCCGGCTCGTGGTCGCCACTCAAAAACTTTCCTGCCCCAGCGGCCATCAGCTCTACGAGCTATGTGCCCCGCCCACTGCCGCTTGATTTTAGCGATTCTGCGGGCTATGTCAGTCACTTTGGTTCTCCTGGTGAGGGTCGCGGGAGGTGCCTGGACCGGTCTTTGTGGAAATCCTTGGGGGAGGCCTTTGTCTAGCAGAGGACCTCATTCGGCTGAAACGAACGAACGATATAAAATTATGTAATACCTAACAAGGTATAGTGATACTAAATTTAGTTGTTTACTTTATTTGTCACGCTATACTTTCATTAACCTGTCTGCGAAGTATTTAATAGGGATTACTTTGAAAGTTTTATAGAGTAATTTTGTTGAATATATGGAGCAAAAGTTTCCAGTTTGAACTAGTATACACCAGTGCTCTTCTAGCTAGTTTAACATTTAAGAATCACTTCAGTCAGTGCCTGAAGTATGGGAGCGGCACGAAGGGTGATTTTGACATATTATGACGTAACAAGCATACAAATCTAGTCTCCCTGACATTTGGCGTAACAAAAACACATTCTGGGAGTGGGTTCGACTTCCCTCCATTGCAAAGCGGATGACAGGTGACAAACAAAGGTTCAAAACCTTTAAGAAAAAGATTATGCACCACGGACAATAAATTAAATTAAGGGGGCCTATCTTATGAGCAATTAGCAACTACCTGCCAATAATATTTTTCACAAAATCGCTTAAAAGCACGGAAATTTTTCCTTGTCGCGACAGTCCAATGACAGTTTAACTTTCCCCCGGGACAAACTTGACCTTCATTGGTTGGGTTTTTGTGGCGGTCAAGCTGTAGATCCTGGCTACACAGGAGTTGCAGTGGTGGGAACGAGAGGTGGGAATAGTCCCGTATTCTGGGAGTGGGTAGTCAATGCGAAAAAACGCTCAACGGTTGGAATGTGCAGGTGTCAAAATGTCCATACGGACCGGCTGTCAGTGTGGCAAAAAGTATGAACGTCAAAAAGTCCCAGTGTCAAAATGTACATCATTACCATGGTTACAGTGCTTTAGTGACAAATGGTACACATCACAAAATACAAGTACAACAAAAGGTGTGATAGATAAAATGATTAACTGATATATTGTGCTCATGATTAAATTAATAATGTTCAATGTTCTTGTAGTCCAGTCAATAGAGTTATTTTGGTAATTTTTACTTTGATGCATTTAAACACAATCATATTCACGTTAGCTATTACACAATAAGACGCTTGTTCGAATAAACCCAAAGACATTTTAACTTCAGATCATTTTAACCATTGCTCATTTCGACGTTCATACTTTTTGCCACACTAACAGCCGGTCCATATGGACATTCTGACACCTGCACGTTCCAACCGTTGAGCGTTTTTTCGCATTGACTACCCACTCCCAGAATGGACAGATAGGACCAATGGTTTTCACCCTTTACCACGGATCCCTAAAAAACGAATTCTCCCATCTCACGCCGTACATTACATTTTATAGCTTTATTACCGTTTTATGTGAGCTGGGTTCCGTGCAATACCGCGACGGGTATCGCTCACCCGATTGTGTTGGAAGGGTCCCCTTTGTTATTTTAGGGGCCCATGAGTAACGGCCGGTGTATGGAATATCGGTTTTGGTGTCTTTGAATTTTTTCAGCTTGACAAATACAGGGTTCCGTAAAGAGGCCTGTAGTAGGGGAGGCTAAGGAGATTTGTAACAGAGGAGAGTTGTGACGGTGTCGATTTTTTTGGAACTTATTTACTACTAGCGGCCGCCCGCAACTTCGTACGCGTGGATCCCATTTTACCCCTTTAGGGGTGGAGTTTCATAAAATTCTTTCTTAGCGGATGCCTACGTAGTAACATCAGAATCTACCTGCATGCCAAATTTCAGCCCGATCCGTCCAGTGGTTTAGGCTGTGCGTTGATAGATCACTATGTCAGTCAGTCAGTCAGTCACCTTTGAGTTATATATGTATATTTAGAAGACTACCAAGCTCGTAACAGTGCGCATTTTTAGTTCAAGTCTCAAGCTAACAAATACTCGCTGTTGCGAGCTCGCTGATAGTCAATAGATTTTAAAAAATCGACAATATTACAACTTTCCTCGGTCTCCCCTAAACAGAGTGAGGGAATTCGGGAGGTTTTAAGCCATTGAAAGCAGATTTAAAACTTAAACCGGTTTTATTTTATTCACTTCACTGAAAATCTCGTTGCACTGGTTTACATGCAGCGTATGTAAATCTGAGCCTGAAAAACTAAAAAGGTTTCCTATGGGAGTTGGGACCTAAAATAGTTTCAGTTTGGTAAATTTTAAGTATGGGAAACATAAAGTGTCCAGTGGTTTCAATAACAATGTTGGGGTCCCTAACTTACATATTTATGTAACAACATTACTGCGCAAAATTGGTATTTATTGCTATCCTTGTTACACAACACTAGTATCTAAGGCTAAGTTGCTCCACCTCATTTTAACTGTGACTATAACCATAACTGGTATTTATTGTATGAAATTTGACAGACTTTTGACGTTTGTTAAAGTTAAAGTAAGATGGTGCAACCATGGTACTCATTTCGATTATAGTAGTCTATGCTATTCTGAAAGTTTCATGAAAATCTGTCCATTGGTTTTTGACTGAAAAGCTTACAAACATCCATCCATGTATCTTCATAAACTTTATAAAGACTACAGGTTGTTAGGCGGAAGGTTAGACATTCGTGGGTGTATAGCTAAGGTCAAACACCCTGTATAGATTGTACGGTACAGTATTCCATTGCTTAGAAGTTAGCCCCTCCCACCGGATGTCGTCATAAATATTCAGCAATCAGAACAATATTAACTCTTCTGTCAACAAAACATCTGTACAAACAAAACGTACTAACAGAAATATTTTTATGCCTCCAAAACGAAGGCCAGGAATCGACCCTTGTTCTTGGCTCCTTAAGCGTCCTTTGCAAATATTTGTACACATTAAGACCTGGTTCTGACCTCTTTTACGAGGTACAGACAGCAAATTTTCCTTGCAAAATAGCCTCTTTTACAACTACATAAGGCCTTAGTTTGATGTGCGGTATTCTGTACGGTATTCCTAAGAAAACAACATATAAACTTCGTTTAGATTGGTTCGGGAAGAGTGCGTATAACCTTTCAATTTCGTGCCCATTTTTTGTTGTAGTAAAAAGCTCGATAGTGCCACTAAAAATCAATTGTTTTGCCAATTCCCATTGGGTAGTTGACTGGCTTGATGATTATAGCTCTTATTGCTAAAACTGATAAATACTGAACTGCCAAAGATTTGTATTATTGAAATGACAATTTAACTGACGCAACAGGGAACCTCAGGAAATTACATTTGACAGCTAATTAAAAGTACAATAAATGAAACAACTCAAGGTTCGGCGAAACCAACGCGATCACACGCGATCAGCGTTGATCGAATCTTAAATAAGTTTACTCGTGGGCAACCAAAATTGTTTTCATTGGACGAAAAGTATAAAATAGCAGTGTACTTAAAATAAGTTTAACTCCCACCCACTGTGCATCTGCGAGTCATGATCTATCAAAATATATAGGTCAATGAATTGTCTTTTAAAGAAGGTAGGTAATTAGCTAGAAGCTTAATTATTTGTGGAGTAAATACTAGAAACGCCTACCTCATTGTTTATTCAGAACATCAAACCTTCGAACTTATAAGTTTTCAACTGAACAATAATGTCATAATAATCTATTCATATTTATGAATATTTTATTGAAACCAAACAGAACATTGACCTTGTGAATAAATTATATTCTATTTTCAGCGGTATCAGTTCTACAAGGTTATACATAATATTACTAGAAATATCCTTGGACATTCTAGTCCCAAACTAAGCAAAGCTTGGACTATCATTATGTATATTATAAATAAAAAATGAGGTTCTTTAATAAAAATTGAGAACATGCAAACATATTTACTTCTATACTATCTATACTTAATATTATAAATGCGGAAGTAACTCTGTCTGTCTGTCTGTCAGTCACGCTTTCACGCCTAAACCACTGAAGCGATTTTGATGAAAGAAGAACGGTCACGCCCCATACAAAAAAAACCCAGACCCGACAGAAACGAGACATACCTCAGTTTTTTTGTCATGTCTTAATTAGTTAAATTATATATTTTTTATATTCGAAATCTATGTATAACACCAAAATATTACCCTTTGTTTTCGTGCAGGCGTTATACAAAAACTAATACAAAATGCCTATTTATCACCAAAATTGGTAAATGTATGTACCTAAATGTCTATTACAGCTGCTATGGAATGTATCTAGGTGACCTGGAGATACAGCTGGATTATACAGGGTGGTTATACATATGGAACGATAAGTGGCTCACTCGATTATTTCTTAACTATACAAGATATTGAAAAACAAGTTACTGATTCTGAAAGTGCTTCACGAGCTCTTTCAAACGGTACCAATAATAGGTTACAGATTATGGAAGCTGGTAACATTGTATTTTTGGATTTTGTAACTTCTCGTTTCCACCCTGTATAATCCGGCTGTATCTTCTGGTCACTTAGATACATTCCATAGCAGCTGTAATAGACATTTAAGTACATACATTTACCAATTTTGGTGATAAATAGGCATTTTGTATTAGTTTTTGTATAACGCCTGCACGAAAACAAAGGGTAATATTTTGGTGTTATACATAGATTTCGAATATAAAAATTATATAATTTAACTAATTAAGACATGACAAAAAAACTGAGGTATGTCTCGATTCTGTCGGGCCTGGGTCACAGATGACCGTTCTTCTTTGACAAAGAGTTTGAGTCCCGGGAAAGGACATAGGATAGTTTTTATCCCGGTATTTGAAACAGGAACGCGCGCGATAAAGTTTTTGTGTGACAGACAAAATTCCACGCGGGCGAAGTCGCGGGCGGAAAGTAAGTATCACATAAATAATTAATAATTATTAGTCAAATAACAGGTCTAAGAATTTTCACAAGAACTGTCTTGAATCTCAAAAAACAAAAGCTTAGTAACAATCAGGCTAAGCTTTGTTTATTAGAGGTCAAGCTGTAGATCCACTCAAGAGATAAGAATATAAGTACGAATAATCCGGTGTAATCAAATTAATAAACAGCGACAAAACGAAGAGGAAAACCTGTATTTATTTCGTGGAATCACGAAATAATAATGTGTACAAAGAACAGTAAATGAATAAAAATTAGTGCCTGCCGAGCATTTTCCGCTCTTATAAGTCTTGTCTTTTAATTAAAACTTTGAATCTCAGGAAAGAAAAGTAAAACATTTAATTTTAGTATGCAAGAACCATTCGTTCTGTGTTGCATTGAAATATGCAAGCTGCATTGCCTCTTTTCAATTGAACAGCTCCATAAGTACTGGTTTTCATTTAAGAATTTTGCGCTCGGCGGCCACGTAACTAACTACGAAGTTTCGTAGCTACGGCGTAGACTCGTAGTCTCGTAGCACTGTAGCACAATCTACGAATGTACAGTGGATTTGCTGCTTTAATGATGTGGGAAAACAATTAGTGTAGGAGTGGCATAATGAAGAGAAAGCATTGTTTGAAGCTTTATAGAATCAAAACCTCTTTGTTTACTTTATGATCATACTAGAGGCCGCCCGCGACTTCGTACGCGTGGATCCCGTCTTACCCCCTTTATCTATCTTACGCGGTTAAAATTTTTTCAAACAAATGTTTTTTCCCGGTAACTCCCGTTCCCGTGGGAATTTTGCAATATCCTGTTGTAACTAAGCTTTAAGTTTACTAAGGTACCTGCATGCCAAATTTCAAGCGTCAAACTTAAGCGGTTCAGATTTTTCATACAAAAGGATTTTCCCGCTAATTCCCAATCCCGTGGGAATTCCTAAGTATACTATAACCTGCCCAGGAGTATGAAGAATAATTGTACTAAGTTTCGTTAAAATCCGTCGAGTACTTTTTGTTTCTATAAGGAACATACAGACAGACAGACAAAAATTTTACTGATTGCATTTTTGGTATCAGTATCGATCACTAATCACCCCCTGATAGTTATTTTGAAAATATATTTCATGTACAGAATTGACCACTCTACAGATCCCAACTAATATTATAAATGCGAAAGTAACTCTGTCTGTCTGTCTGTTACGCTTTCCCGCTTAAACCTCGCAACCGATTTTGATGAAATTTGGCATAGAGATAGTTTGAGTCCCGGGAAAGAACATAGGATAGTTTTTATCCCGGTTTTTGAAACAGGGACGCGCGCGATAAAGTTTTTCTGTGACAGACATAATTCCATGCGGGCGAAGCCGCGGGCGGAAAGCTAGTTTATTATAAGTATAGATTAAATATTCGAAATTATGATCAATTAAGATAATGGTAGTAAATAAACCTAAAAATCTACAGTGTCCTCTGAATTACTAAGTGAGCCACATTAATGCGCATCAAAAATACTTCTTAGTTTTCAAAAGAAGCCTAAAATCTTATAATTTAATACATTATTATTGACTGGCGCTGAAAGCTAGTATTTATTTCCTTCAAGATTATATTATTATGCTTCTATGACTTGCTACCTGTAAGAAATGAGCTTGCTCCAACTATTTCAGTTACTGTGACCGTATATTGTACCTCGGTTCCGAGAAGCTTCTTATTTCTAATACGAGTAATTTAGCGATTTTAATTAGCAACCATTGGACAATAAGGACGCGTTTCCGCTGCGACGGGAATTCGTGCTACCGTGAAATAGTAAACCGTGATAATGGGAGGGTTTAAATTAGTTTTCGAGAAGAATACTCTAATTTATTATAAAATGTACATTTAATGTCTGCCCCGATAGTTAAAATGGCGCATCTAATACCAAATCAAAACGAAGATAAAAAAAAGTAATTCTTAGCTGTCCTTGAGTTAAACTCGAATCCTAAAAAAGTGTCAGATGCGCCTTTTCAACTATACTAACTGCCGATACGTTTTTTTAAGAAAGACAAATGAAGAAAAACGTATTGCACCTGAAAACGTTGCAGTCAAACAAAGACATCGATAATTATAAACATTGCTTAATGTTTAATGAAGAGTAGACAGTATAATTATGAAACTGTTACAAAATGACTAACTATAATTGATTGTGTACCTTAAACTCGAGAAATAAAGATCAATATCAGTTGATTCCGTCCTTGAATTAAGTGGAAATATGTTGTCCATTGTATCTACTCATATTTAAAAGAAGGACTTTGATCTAGATAACACCTAAAAACAAGGGGTTTGGCCGTGATCAAAAGTATGTAAAAATGTTTTGTTTATACCGTTTACACTTAAATATTATCAAATTTTCTTTTCTAGAAAAACTCTTTAACTATCCTAAAAATATCTACAAGGTTTAAGTAGAAAAGTTAGTTAAATTCTAGCAGACTACATAAATAGGTCGCTCCGGGAGAGAGGTCGAAAACAAATTTTGTGGAAACATTTTTTCTCTCCAGTATTTCCCAATATACCGCCCGGGGCTAGTTGTCGACATGGGAATGTTTACCTTCACTGTTTAAGTTAACACTTAGTTACTGCCAAGTCGGAATAACACTAGTTTTCGGATCGATTTACTATCTAATCCTCTTACTAAATGGAAGGATAATTGTAGTAATCTTCAAAATAATAGTTTAGTGTTTCCTATAATTTTGTTTCCATTTCATGAAATATTCATATGAGGTAACATGGAAAATACCCGCAGTCCACAATATCGTTCCTTCATTCGTTTCAGCCGCATGACGTCCACTGCTGGGCAAGGCCTAACTCAAGGACCTCCCGTCACTTTCACTACATCGTCGGTCCACTAACTACGTCTTCCGGCTCGTGGTCGCCACTCGAGAACTTTTCTGCCCCGGCGGCCATCAGCTCTGCGAGCTATGTGCCCCGATTCGATTACCAATTTGGTCAATTCCCGCACACTCTTTTCGTGAATATCGTAAAAATAGACTTCGTTCGTTCGCTCGATTTATAGAGCCCCTGCAGTGAAGACTAAAATGACCTGATGATTATGACAGTGTGCCTACCATGAGTTTACGTTAGGTGTGCTCGCTAGCGACTGCGTAAAAAAATGACATTTAATTGTATGACATATCGTGCAGCGCCACTAGCGGCTACTTTCAAGAAACAAAATCTTCATAGAGATTTTTGACGTACTCGCTAGCGAGCACACCTAACGTAAACTCATGGTAGGTACACTGATGATTATGACAGTGTGCCTACCATGAGTTTACGTTAGGTGTGCTCGCTAGCGACTGAGTAAAAAAATGACATTTAAATGTATGACATATTATGCAGTGCCCCTAGCGGCTACTTTCAAGAAATAAAATCTTCATAGAATTTTTTGACGTATTCGCTAGCGAGCTCACCTAACGTAAACTCATGGTAGGTACACTGATGATTATGACAGTGTGCCTACCATGAGTTTACGTTAGGTGTGCTCGCTAGCGACTGCGTAAAAAAATGACATTTAAATGTATGACATATTGTGCAGCGCCCCTAGCGGCTACTTTCAAGAAATAAAATCTTCATAGAATTTTTTGACGTATTCGCTAGCGAGCTCACCTAACGTAAACTCATGGTAGGCACACTGATGATTATGACAGTGTGCCTACCATGAGTTTACGTTAGGTGTGCTCGCTAGCGACTGCGTAAAAAAATGACATTTAAATGTATGACATATTGTGCAGCGCCCCTAGCGGCTACTTTCAAGAAATAAAATCTTCATAGAATTTTTTGACGTATTCGCTAGCGAGCTCACCTAACGTAAACTCATGGTAGGCACACTGATGATTATGACAGTGTGCCTACCATGAGTTTACGTTAGGTGTGCTCGCTAGCGACTGCGTAAAAAAATGACATTTAAATGTATGACATATTGTGCAGCGCCCCTAGCGGCTACTTTCAAGAAATAAAATCTTCATAGAATTTTTTGACGTATTCGCTAGCGAGCTCACCTAACGTAAACTCATGGTAGGCACACTGATGATTATGACAGTGTGCCTACCATGAGTTTACGTTAGGTGTGCTCGCTAGCGACTGCGTAAAAAAATGACATTTAAATGTATGACATATTGTGCAGCGCCCCTAGCGGCTACTTTCAAGAAATAAAATCTTCATAGAATTTTTTGACGTATTCGCTAGCGAGCTCACCTAACGTAAACTCATGGTAGGCACACAGTATGCCTACCATGAGTTACGTTAGGTGTGCTCGCTAGCGACTGAGTAAAAAAATGACATTTAAATGTATGACATATTGTGCAGCGCCCCTAGCGGCTACTTTCAACAAATAAAATCTTCATAGAATTTTTTGACGTATTTGCCGAAAAAAGATTTGTTCAAATCGGTTCATAATTGGCGGAGGTATTGCGTAACAAACATAGAAAAAAAAAAAAACATACGGGTTGAATTGAGAACCTCCTCCTTTTTTGAAGTCGGTTGAAAATGATAATTACAGTATTTTATTTGTAAACAATTACATAACTTAAAAAATACATACTGGAAACATTAAATAATGTTTTTTTACTTGAAATGACACATTTTCAAGGATTATACGAGTATACTCGTGTCTCGTACCTACCTTAAAGACTTATGAGACCTTGTCATTGTTGACAAATTGTTGAATTGAAAGAAAAATAAGAGATCTTTTTATTGCTGTTTCACTCAATTATCTTCGGAAACTTATTACAATGTCGAGTGGGCTTAGGTACCTACTTTTGTTTACTCGAAAAATTATTCTGCTTGTTGTATCTTATTGTTGTCGAGAGCTTGTTGAAACGGAAAAAACGAAATACGTGTTTGTTTCTATTTATATTTTCAGGTTGTTTAACATTTACCGCATTGTCAGTTTGTTTTCTTAAAAAAACGGAACTAATGTGTCTATTTTAATTGTGTTGGTGAGTTTGTTGAAATTATAAGAAAATTTATTCGTAGTTAGGTCTAGCTGAAAAGTAAATTTTCCAAAAATCTTATACATACTTATCTTAGGGCTGATTTTTCAATCGTCGGATAACTTTTAACTGAAAATTAAGTTTGGCACATTGACAGTGTTAGTATGGGAAATGTGTCAAAATGACAAGGTTATTCTTCAGTTAAAAGATATCTGACGATTGAAAAATCAGCCCTTACTAGCGCACAGGTTTTTTCTCACAGGTACAATGTATTATACTTAAAGACCTTTCTCTTGAATCACTACATTTAAAAAAAAACGCATCAAAATCCGTTGCGTAGTTTTGTGTTTTAATATGTAGTGATAAAAGCACTCATAAATAGAGATCTCACTAACTACAAAGTATTTAAAAAGTAAACTCATAGTTGAAGACATTTTGTTTTCTAAGAAAGCAATACAAATCTCACTTTTCGTGGCCTCAAAAGGTGTTTATGAAACTCTTAAGGCAGGGCCTTAGAAAATAATTATTTTAATGAGTAAAACAATGAAAACGGCCGCCGTCTGCTCGTCCCAACATGAAGCAATCTCTAAGGAACCAGCCCTGAGTTCAAACGAGGTCACAGCCCGAGAAAACGAGCCAGTTAATTTTGATTGTATTTTATTACTTTCTTAGTATTCTGACTTAACAAGCTACCAGTATGATAAACAAAAAATACGTCTTTTATATCCAGAAATTACTTGAGGAAAAGAAATTGATGTTACATTGATAAAAAAAACTTTGGCAAAAGCATTGAGTACTAATTTTATGATCGCTTTTACAAGTCTAAAACTATTACTTACCTCATTGAAAATTACATCTTTTTCTTAACAAGCGACAAATTCTCACTATTAAAATTGATGCTTTATATAATTTTTTTGCAATAGATAACACATCCCTTGCTTTTATGGCTTAACTTGTTTTCGATGAAAATAATTGTTGTTACAAGAAACATGATGGAGCGGGGTATGCTCGGAGTTTCCCTGCGTGATCGAATCAGAAATGATGAGATCCGCAGGAGAACCAAAGTGACCGACATAGCTCGCAGAATTGCTAAAATCAAGCGACATATCTCGTAGAGACGATGGCCGTTGGGGCAGAAAAGACCACGGGCTGGAAGACGTAGCGTGGGCAGGCCTCCTAGTAGGTGGACCGACGATCTGGTGAAAGTCGCGGGAAGAGCCTGCGGGCAGCGCACGACCGTTCATTGTGGAAAACCTTGGAGGAGGCCTTTGTCCAGCAGTGGACGTCATTCGGCTGAAACGAACGAACGAACAAGAAACAGATTTGGTTGGGTTGGGCTATGGTTGGGATAATGTTTATTGGTCTTAAGATCTTCTTCATCCACTGTCTTCTTGTACAGCCTATAGCTTATTACGTCTTCCTTAAAAAGAAATATGTTGGAGATCTAAAGTTTTAAAAACAAAAAAAAGTTTTTCTTCCGTCAATGTATAGCAAAATCTTTTTTTATGAAACTGCCAACTCTAATTTTCTGCTTGACCCAACGGCTGACTGAAAGATAATGCCATATGGCAATACATGTTGTTTAGTCCATCAACAGTGTTGCCCTAAGTATAATAATATGAATTAATAATTATGCATTCATACTAGTATCTTATGCCTAAAAATCCCAGTCGGAAAAGTAATAATATGTTTGAGATTACTTACAATATAATTTTAGTATTAGATTATAAGTTGAACATGAAAGTCAAGGCAAGATATTAACTTAGATGAATACCTTCTCCTTTGATTAAACATGTAGCAAGCTTTTAGTAAAATTAACCTCTACATTACTTTGTAATATGAATAAGCTAAAATTTATTTGAATACTAATTATCCTTAGTATGATTTGAATACTAAGTAATTCGTATAATACTAATGTCTTACCATTGAGTAGCTGTAGTCTTAGCGGTTTATATCGATCAAAGTATTTTAAAATGATCAGTCATAATCATCAGTGTGCCTACCATGAGTTTACGTTAGGTGAGCTCGCTAGCGAATACGTCAAAAAATTCTATGAAGATCTTATTTCTTGANAATATATATATTTTACGTACCTAAATCGGCCTCGAGACGATCAATCGCGATTGATCGTTTACAAAAGGCATTGAAGCGATTGTCAATTGAATTTACGTGATTGAAGCAAATTGATGATAATTTTAATTGAAGCCCAATTGAAAGGTGCCATTGAAGCTAAAATTGATCGTTTAGCTGAGCAATTGGCAATCGTTTCCGTCAATTGGAATTGTCAATAACGTAAATACATTGACAATTGCGATTGACCGTCTCGGGGCCGCTTAAGAGTCGACGAGTTAATCAATTTGCGTAAGGTGTTTTTTTTGCTTCCATTCTGACAGGGAGAATCCCACATAACCCGCTCCGCATTACCTATACAATTCAATGCATTTTATTTGAAAGGAGGAGCGAAGTAGAGTCCTCTCAGTATTCTCGATTCGAAAGTCTATTGTCGTCTATACGAGTAGATCGTTTCATCCACGAAGACGCGTCCCACCAGCAGCGCGTCGAGGGAAGCGCGGGGTGCGGGAAGTTTGATCTGAGCAATCCGATCATCATTATTGTAGTGAACGTGTGCACTCAAACTTAACGGAAGAATGGTGGGGCGCGTCTTCGTAGATGAAATGAATCTATCTATACTATGTAGATGACAGCATGTGAAGATAAACACTTCGGGATCTTACACAGTAGTAAGAAGTGCTACATTGCAATAAAAATAATACTGACGGGGACCTACTCTACCTATTTATACTGTAACTGCGCAAACGCATCCATTCGTTATTTATCGTCGCGGATTCACAGGCTCCCGATTACAGCTGTAACGAATGTAATGTTTTATTTATATCTTTACACTCTGCAGTTCCTTTCTTTTATTTTTATTGCTGATATTAATAAGTTGTGATATGTTCACGCGTAATTTAATATTTTACGCTAGGTATTTACTTTGCAAGGTGGACCGACGACATCGTAAAGGTAGCAGGGAAGCGCTGGACGCAGACCGCTGCCAATCGATCAACATGGAAAGCATTGGGGGAGGCCTATGTTCAGCAGTGGACGTCCTATGGCTGAAATGATGATGATGATGATGATTTACTTTGCGTTAAGTTGTAAATGAAATGTTCTTGTGTGAGGTTTACTCTAGTAACTCAGTGCTAATAAATCAATACAAAATCATATGATTCAGCGATTTTTTCTTGACTTGAATCAATTTGTCTGAAAATCAACTACTTATACCCGTATTTCTACACATTACTACGAGTACCATAATATAATTCGTGTTAGTTCATGGTTTTTTAGTCTTGTTACACAGCTCTATCTGAGTTTTGGGTTTAACAATGTTAGGTACAGTCCGCATTTATTTCCCGTCTGTGGTTTATAAATACCATTGACCGTCGCATGGTACTGAAATACCCGCCATGCAAAGAGCAAGTTCATCCTCCACTCCGGCTGGCTATGTCAAATATCTGGCTAAGTTCTTGACCACACCCTTTTTTGTTAGCAGTTATTTTGTCTAAAAGAGATCGCCCTGATTTCTATTCTAGTCATTTTGTATAATGTGAAAACATTCTTTTGAAAAAAAAAAAGCCTTTTTTTTCGTGAACATTTGTATTACTCGTATGTGTACAACAACTAATTCCTTTTTGTGTTTTGAATCAAAGTAAATACTCAGTATTTTACTTTTGATATAAAGAATCATATAAAATTATATTATATTTTCAATGATATAATATTAATTGGCCACTACATCGTAGTAAAGAGAAAACAATAAAAAATATTAGGCTCTAACACGCTAGATTATTACCAACGCAAAGACGTAAACTAAATGTCTAGTTATATGATTGTAAAAACAAGTGCAAACAGAAGTAACAATTAAAAAGCAAGTCATTAATACTTCTACTCGTATTACCCAGTAGTTGGATAATATTTTAATTAATTAGTTAAAAAAATGAATTGTAAACGTCTTGCTATCAATCAACCCGACGCAACGTCAGTTGATATTGCTAATAACCTCTGTCTTTTTTTAAATCGATTAAAAATAACACAGTAAAGCCTTGATCACACGTACCGTATAAACGGGCGAGACAGTAAAATGTTTACTCGGTCGAGACAGTTGGGTGAGCGAGTCACATACTCGAGCGCTCGGCCGAGCACTCGGCGTAATGTTCATACACACTGAGTACTCGGCCGAGAGCACTGTCTCGCCCGTTTGCTCGGTACGTGTGATCAAGGCTTAAATAGTGTATTCTTAGAGTGTGCTGACTGTTCTGTTCTAGGCTATATTACTTGTGTATGAAACTGAAATCAAACAGTGTCTCAACTATATTCAGCGATAATTTCCAATCAGTGAAGACATTGTTTGTATCATTCAATCAGCGTAATAAAGTCGCTGCGCTTTTAATTACTTACATTTATTAGTGATTGATTATTATACTCAGTTATGTAAAGTCAACAACTTCGTGTTGCAAAATATAATCTACTACAACGGCATAAGAGACTCCAGTGTTAACTTGTTGTACCGTCCGTATTTAAATATAGTATCATGATTTCAATGTACGCATTTCATGAAAGCGAATGCTCGCATCAATGTAAATATTTTACTATTTTACTCATCTTCTACATAAAATCGAGAGTTTATTAATCATAAGTACATCCTCCTTTTTGCTTTTTGTGATTCTTCTTAAGTACATCATCTCTTTTAAAGATACAGAAACCCACTTTGTACGGTCGACATTTCATCAGACTTTGTTCCAATTTAAGATTTTACCAATACATGGATAGATGATTAAATAGAATAGTTAAATAAATAGTCACATGGCTGAACATAATTTTCTTGTAAATGTACCTATCTATACTTAATAGTATTGCGTAATACGAGTCTGAAAGGAAATTGTACTAAATGTACTTACCAAACAAATCCTTTGTGAATTTGAAGTTGGGATTAGATTCAAGAGTAATATGGCTCTGGAATTTAAATTACTAGCTGTATCAAACTGGGCGAATACAAATTAGATAAATTTTCCCATTTAACTTTGTGATTTTCATTTGTTATTTTAATTTAAAAGATTAAACATTTAGACCTACACTCCTACAGTGCTTAGGTAACAAAATGTAACAAATTAACTGGCTACATTTTGGGACCACACCCCTTTTTAGTAGCTCTGTGTTTTGTATCAATATATCTAAAGATTTTTATTTTGATTTATGTTTTAGTTAGACCTCTAACCACTTACTAGAGGGCATATTAAGAGCCGTATCAGGACAAACTCTAGACTCTACTTTACAAGCTTCTAAGTTAATTATAACGTAAAGAAAATATTGCAAAATATTGCTATACATTGCATTACACGATGCACTGAAGGAATGCAACGACCGGCGCTCGCGCATCCCATACAGAGTCGGTTTATTTTTGGCTGTCTCTGCAGCCCTAATATACCCGCAGGAAAGTCATAATTAACACATCGTCGTGAATTTTATCGAGCAGAAAAACCAAATTACAATTTGTGATTAACGTTTAGTATTGCTATAAATACATATTTTTGAAAACAAAAGAGTAAGGCTGAATTGCTCCACCTAACTTTAACGGTAACTATGACGGTAACCGGTGCTTTTGTATGGAGTTTGACAGATTTTTGACGTTTGTCAAAGTTAAAGTAAGATGGTGCAACCCAGCCTAAATAGGAAAACGATAAATTATTCTAACACGACTTTCTAAGGCAAGTTAGTGATCCTATTAGTCCTTACTGACATTCAAATCAAGTTTCCTTAATTTCAAAATCAAATTAAAATCCATTGGCGCAGACTATACTCGTACAACCAAAAATGTATAAATCATCAAAAATATTTTCCTAAATGTTGCAAAAAGAAATCCACTTTCACTAACACAAAACCATTTATCGTTGCCGAAAACAAGTCTCTCCAAAAATGGGGTTAAAAAATTGTTTTGGTACAGCATAAAAACTCCCACTAAACCCGGACTCGTAACACGGAGTCATATCCCCTCAATCGCTGCCATTTCATTTTTGATCTTATTAACTTCCCAAACACGTCCCACTCCCCCGAGTGTATAAAAATGCAAAGCAGAACGGTAGACAACGAATGCAAATTTTATTTTTCCCTACGCACCACAAATAACATTATTTTTGATATTATTATTGCCAGCATCGGAAAAAAATACCAATCACGTTTAAAAACGCTTTGAAAATGTTTTGTCTGTTTAATATTTGCATCTATTTTACGTAATTTCATGCAAATGTCTAAAAAAGATAATCGTAATAGACGTGAGTACAAAATCAGTAGCAGAAATAGTATTCTAAACGAGAATCCTATTGCGAAAACAAATGATATTATCTCATAGTTTAAAATCGGGTGAATGCACGTATGATTTTCTAAAACTGCATCGTCACCTGCTTCTATTCATGAGTATTGCCTACTTCATGAGGATTTTGAAATAAAAATATAGGCTTAAAATCTTAAAATGTTCCTTCAGTGCATCGTGTAAATATTTTCTTCTTGTTAAAATTAGTTTAGAAGCTTGTAGAGTAGAGTCTAGAGTTTATGAACCATTATAAGTCCTGACACGGCTCTTAATATGCCCTCTACCATAAGAACAATAAGTAAATTTTGAACAATGTTTGTTATGAAAATCATAGGGGGCCTATGTTCAACAGTGGAAAAAGGATGACAATGAACATTAAGTTTTAGGTGACATGCCTTGTATGATTATTATAATAAGGCGATTAATTTCCGTGTACACAGAACAGAAAGTTTCTGTTCTGTGGTGGTTTTTATACAAATAAGTTATTTTACTCTTACTATCGTTTTTTCAGTTCTATGGCATGTACCATCTGAGAATGATCGAGACAATCTAACTTTATAACCACTAGCTAGTTATGCATCCGTCAGCTCCCTCTGCTCTAGACTAAACAAGATAAGTCATCACTTTCCACTCTACAGTGTAAGCATTCGTAGAATTGTTATTCACATAAGAGATGTGTCAGCAGAATTAAATTGTAAACACCGTACTGGACGACTGCGATCGGCCACAATATTAAATCATTATTAAATCGCCTCCAACTCGGCGAGGACGTGATCACTTAGTTTAATTAAATATAATCCTTTTTAAAAAGCTTCCACCCCGCTCCCGAAATCTGACTGGCGCAGCCGTTCGGATTTATTGCTGCAAGTTTTCCTAAAGTTTACGCGATTGGTGTCAAAATCCGCCGTTTAAATTCGTGATACTACGGGAAACTAATAAATCCGCCGAACCAAATAAATTTGTCATCGAAGTACGGGTGGAACGAGTATGCAGAGAACGGTCGGTTGGTGAGTAGAACTTTTCGCCAATCCTTCCACTCCTTATCCTCTGTGTATTTTTCATGCTTTTTAAATCGTAGGGAAATATTGCTACTCCGGGATAGAACTTCTCCCAGGGTATCGCATTTTGTGTTTTCGTCATAAAACTTTATCGTTAACACTTTTCGTTTAGATTTAAGTGAATTAAATATTGAAACAAAGTAAAGAAAATAAATTGAAATAAAGTAAATAAATTGAAATAAAGTCCCCAAGGGTGGAAAATTGGGGATGAACTTTTTTATACGCAATATCTCCACCGATTATGAACCAATTTTTTTTGGTCTCAGTGTACTGCCTACCTTCAGTGGTAACATCAAGGTAATAATTAGTTAACTAAAAAGCAAGAAATAAGTAAAATTTTATAAAAAAAATAAAACCGACTCCAAAAAACCTACACTAAAACGTAGAAAAATAATTACTAATTACCTACTTATTTATTAGGACGATGGGTATACCATGATTGATACTTTTGGAGTCGGTGCAGGCAAACTTTACATGTTTCATAATCTTGGCACCGACTTCAGAAGTATCAATCATGGTATACCTACATAAATATTAATAATTCGTCCTAATAAATAAGTAGGTAATTAGTAATTATTTTTCTACGTTTTAGTGTAGGTTTTTTGGAGTCGGTTTTATTTTTTTTATAAAATTTTTTAAGTAAGAAACAATGATTAGATTCTCTACTAATCGTAAAATATCTACAATTTGTATACTTCAAAAAAGTATTTTATGAGCTTGACAAGGGAGACTGAGTTCCTTCCTCCACTTTTTCTTAGCACCTGCCTATATTTTGATGTCCCAAAGTGATGTTAAGACAAGTGGTGGTTGGGGCATGTAAATGTAAACTGTATTTTGCAAGATCCCATTTACTACTGTACTAGCGGCCGCCCGCGACTTCGTACGCGTGGATCCCGTTTTACCCCCTTCTTTAGATTTATTTAATGCAAATGTTTTTTCCCGCTAACTCCCGTTCCCGTGGGAATTTTGCAATATCCTGTTGTAACTAAGCATTAAGTTTACTAAGGAACCTGCATGTTAAATTTCAAGCTTCTAACTTAAGCGGTTTAGATTTTTCATACAAAAGGATTTTCCCGCTAAGTCCCGTTCCCGTGGGAATTTCGGGAATTCCTTTCTTATTGCACCTCTACGGTACCTAAGCCACGTCCCTTCCAAATTTCAAGTGCCAACGTTTAGCCGTTTAGGCTGTGCGTTGATATGTCAGTGAGTCAGTCAGTTTCTCCTTTTATAATTTAGATGTGTATCATAATATTAACGTTCACACGCACATCTCCTTTGCAGTGTCCTGCAATAAACCGAAAACTGGATTGCCGTGAGAATGGGCCCTAATAGAGATGGGGGTTCGAAGGATTGAGATTTGAATTCCGTAGGTTCTATGGCCCCGGCAAAAATAAGGGCCTTGTATGGAACATAAAGTCGCGTCTGCTGACAATAAAGTTTTTATAGTGTGCAAATAAAGGCTTCTCGAGAGACGCTAGAACTTTGTCATTATACCGTGTCCTATTGGGAATAACGCGCATATTTGTATGCTGTATGTTCTTTTGTTTATGTTAGTCAAAATATGTATTTAATTAAAAAGTTAGTTTATTAATGAAATAACAGCAGTGTTTGGTCGCTCTACCACAATTTACCAAGTTAAAACTGATACTATTTTCTTACAAAACAACAGTTGCTAAATTTCCTATAAAATACAATTTGACAAAAAAGAACTTTGATGTATTGTTAGTTTAAAAAAGTACTAACTTCGTACAGATCAGTCCAAGCTAATTCACATTTAATTTTGGTTTAAAGAATCTTTATTCCTAAGAACAGGAATCCTTTTTCATCTACCAAAAATTTAACTATCACGAATGTCCAAAAATAATATGATTTTTAAAATTTCTTTATTACCTAGTACATAATAATCCTAAGCCGAAAATAAGACCCTAACTTAAGTTAAAAACTCGAAAACAAATCTTCAAATAAAACGGACCTTCCCCAATCCAATCCACTCATTTTATGGCCACAATGCCATAAAACTCACAGTGTGATGTAACCTTTTTTATAGTGTGCAAGTAAGTCCGGGAGTCTGGAAGTTTGTTATTACCGTGTCCTTGTTAACAATTTTGTTTACGTGTCTTCTTTGATGTCACCATGACACTGGAATGTTTTGTTCTAGTTCTTTGTTTTGTTTTGGAATATTGCGCTAGTGAGACTTTGAGAAGGAGGATATAAGTAGTTTGTTCTATGATTTAGTAATTTTTTGCTTCATTTTGTTGCTATGTGACTTTAAGGCTGAGTTGCACCACCTAATTTTGACCGTAACTTTGACGATAACCGGTGCTTTTTGTATGGATTGTGACAGATTTTTGACGTTTGTCAAAGTTAAAGTAAGATGGTGCAACCCAGCCTAATTAGTTCTCTCTTGTTACGTTTGCAGTTTTGGTTTGTATAATAATGATATAAAACGATAGGTACAATTTATTTAATAAATAATAAATAAATTAATATCTTTGGACTATTTCACACAGAGCTATCTAGCCCCAAAGTAACTTAATATCAAAGAATGGAATTAAATAAGCTAAATCTAAAGCAAACAAAAAATATTCTATTTTATTTTTAAACTTTTAAAATGAAAAATAAAAAAGCTTTTTCTTACTTTTAAATACTACCTGCCTATATTATTATACATACTCCACTTTGTACGAATACATGAGTATTTCGTTACTTATGTATTCACAGATAGTGGAAGTCCAGTTGTAAGTTTTTTGACCAAAAAAAAAGAACTGTAATATTTAAAACTTTCACATTACAAAATAAAAGAGAAAAGCTCATTCAGTTTACATAATAAAAACATGTTGTTATTACTGACCCAGAGAAAGTACAAAAGTGTACTTCTAACGAATATAAACACCGAAAAGCTCTTTTATGCGATAAGGGTAGAGGTTGACAACGGCGGAAAGTTTAAAAAAAAGCTTTAAGCCGTTTTAATTTAATTTCCTGTTCGGCTTCAGTCGTCATGAAGAGAGCTTTTATAAAGTAATTTTTACAAGAATTATTTTATGTTGAATTAAAATATTCTGAAAAGTCGAAAGTCACCTTATAAAGGCAATTAAAATTTTAAAAAAGTCTAAAGTTTGAAATACAGTATCTACAATACTATGATTAATCCATTGTTAGTTAAAGATTCATAAGCGCTATTTGGACCACGTTATATTCTGGTGGTAAAAATAACAATTACAAAACGAAACTGGAGCATTACTAATTTCACTTCTATACCCCACAATAAACCTTTGTTTACCGCATACCCTACACTTTCTAATTGGCGTCCACACGGCCGTAGTTATAGTTCTGTAATTTTGCGCCGGCCTGTCGTTGGAGCAGCCCTGTAATTACCACGAAGGTTAACTTTATGTAAATAGTTGAAATTGGAATAAACTTAGTAAATTAGCTTAATCATTATGACAGGGCAGTGGGGCAGGGTTGTGATTACTGATTTCTTAGGCGTGTGCGGCGTTTTAAGGGGTTCGCTGCGTGATATCGAAATAGCTACATCGAATGTCACGAAAGCGAAAACGCCGCGTCGAACGGTCATCAAATCAATGGTATGCCACGGCTGTCGCGACTTTGAAACATTACCTACTGCAGCGAATGGTTAAAACAGCGAATATTGTGACATCTAAAGGTTGTAGTATACTCGTAGAGCGCTATTAAATCATCGAATGAAATAATATTACCTATCCCATAATGTGAAATAGCTAGGACAAAGAAGAAGACGAAACCATGTTAATGGAGTTATTTTTTTTAGTCAAACCTACTTATTTCTATTGTGACGTGCGTCGATGTACCTAACATCTTTTGATGTCACGTAGAGAACCCCATTCTAAGGGCAAGACCAAGGTCATTTTATAAAAGGCCAGATCCCTAATTTATAAGTGACATGCAGTAACATTTCACAGGAATATTGTTTATATAGCGATCACTTAAAAATTTGGGATTGATGGTGAAAACTTGTTGAAAATGCTTTAATACCATCGCATCAATCCAATTTATTCATATTGCGATTCACATTCACGATTAGTCCATTTAGTAATTGTCCATTTCGTATTTGGTCCACTTTTGATATTACACTGTAAAACAATTTGTTTGTGACAGCTAGATCTATTAGCTTAAAATCATCACAACTGGAATACACTGCATTTCAGAATTCAGATTTTTGTATTCTATTCGTTTTATCTAGGTTAGAACTAAGGGTCGTTTTCTCCACTTAATTACTACTAGCTTTCCGCCCGCGGCTTCGCCCGCGTGGAATTTTGTCTGTCACAGAAAAACTTTATCGCGCGCGTCCCTGTTTCAAAAACCGGGATAAAAACTATCCTATGTTCTTTCCCGGGACTCAAACTATCTCTATGCCAAATTTCATCAAAATCGGTTGCGAGGTTTAAGCGGGAAAGCGTAACAGACAGACAGACAGACAGACAGACAGACAGACAGACAGACAGACAGACAGACAGACAGACAGACAGACAGACAGAGTTACTTTCGCATTTATAATATTAGTTGGGATTAAAGTCCCTGATAGCTATCAGAATCTTATAAATGAAACCAATTGGTAGATGTAGCAACCGTCCTTTGTTCTAACAAATAGGAAATGTTATCAAAATTTTTTCAGGGACCAAAACTGACTCCAATAGCTACGTATGTATAATGCAAGACTCGCCTTACTTAATCATAAAATTTGATACCACGGTGTAGAATAAAATGAGGATGATGGCCATAAATGCTGATGCAATTTTATCTCTCTAAGACCCTCAGTCCCTCACCCATCGCAATTTGTAATCAGCGTCCTAAACAACGGTTTGAATTAACGCAATTTTTCATTTTCATTTTTAATAAACGCGATGTATAATACTGTATTATATTTTACCCAAAAATCCCTCGCTAATAAGATTAATTTTAAGCCGGTCCCCTCTGTATTCAGTGTGTGATTAGATTAAAAGGTTCCTTGTCCGTCCGTGTGTAAACGGGCCCTTAAAATGTTCTTTATACATCAGTGTCGTGTCTAAAAGAAGTTATTTATGTCGTATAATAAGGGACGGTTTAAGCGGGTAGATTAACATCGACATGCTTAGATTTTCGCTAGAAAAATTTAAGAGAAATATGTTAAAACTAGCGGCCGACCGCGACTTCGTACGCGTGGATCCCGTTTTACCCCCTTAGGGGTGTAGTTTCGTAAAATCTTTTCTTAGCGGATGCCTACTTCATAACATCTACCTGAAAGCCAATTTGTTCATACAAATGTTTTTTCCCGCTCACTCCCGTTCCCGTGGGAATTTCGGGAATTCCTTTCTTACTGCACCTCTACGGTACCTAAGCTACGTCCCTTCCAAATTTCAAGTGCCTACGTTTAGCCGTTTAGTCTGTGTGTTGATAGCTATGTCAGTCAGTCAGTCAGTTTCTCCTTTTATATGTATACAGTGTGAGTCACGTTAAAGTGTACATATGAAAATAGATGAAACTAGACCTATTTTTATCGACAAAAAAGAGGTCAAAAAATTTTTGAGATTTTTTTTTAATTTTTTATAGAATTTTTTTTCTTCCAATTACTTATTGTAAAGAAAACGTAATAACTTTTAAACTAAGCGGTATATCCTGATAAAATAAAAACAGTAATAATGCTAAATAACTGGCAATACTAAAAAAATACATAAAATACACAAAAAATGCCAACAAATAATAAAAAGTGATACTTTTTGAAAAAAATCTGCTCAAAAATTCGTGTTTTTTTGGTTATTTGATAAATTTCTCCAAAAAATGCCCCTATAACAGGTGGTTTTTATTACTTTTTATTATTCTCTATCGTATTATCTTTGTAAAACCAAAAATCGCATGTCTCTATCCCTATCACAACATTTGCTATGAACGTTTGAACAAAGGCCTGTCACCACATTATTCTCCGCTACAGGTAGAGACAATTTTAATTTTAACTAAAATGCTTATTTTACTTCGAATTTTTTTGTTTTTATTTGAAATCTAACTTGTCTTTATCAAAATTACAAATCTAGAGTCATTTTCAGTTTTGTTGATAACGATGCTTTGAATGGCGCGCCCGGAGAGGCTTAGTTCAAACGATCATTGCAAACGTTGTGATAGGGATAGAGACATGCGATTTTTGGTTTTACGAAGGTAATACGATAGAAAATAATACAAAGTAATAAAAACCACCGGTTATAGGGGCATTTTTTGGAGAAATTTATCAAATAACCAAAAAAACACGAATTTTAAAGCAGATTTTTTTCAAAAAGTATAATTTTTTATTATTTGTTGGCATTTTTTGTGTATTTTATGTATTTTTTTAGTATTGCCTGTTATTTAGCATTATTACTGTTTTTATTTTATCAGGATATACCGCTTAGTTTAAAAGTTATTACGTTTTCTTTACAATAAGTAATTGGAAGAAAAAAAATTAAAAAAAAATTCAAAAAAAAATTAAAAAATTTTTTGACCTCTTTTTTGTCGATAAAAATAGGTCTAGTTTAATCTATTTTCATATGTACACTTTAACGTGACTCACACTGTATATTTATTACTTTTTTAACTGTAGCCTGGCGGTGGTTACCAGACTGCAAGACTACGCCCGTATTCACAAACGATGCTTACTTAAGTGAAGCAGTTAATCGAAAGCATAGCGTTGAATAAAACTCTGTGATTGGTTCGTGTGACACCCTGTGCGTCCAATGTCCACGCGCACTGTGAGACCTCATAGTAATGATTGTGAATACGGGTATATACTTGTACTATGGAGTATACAACTTGTGTCGAAGAGGAAATTTTCATACATGAATTGTCTCCCTTTCAAATTGATATTACCTGCGTGACTCAATTGAGTATTTTAGAAAGTATTTTAAGTTTTACATAGAGATATCTTATGTGCTAAATGTATCTTCTATTTTTGTTATTACAATATTTAGTAGTTTGTGTAATACCATAACACTTTCCTACAGTGAAAAAAATGTTTGGTTATAGCTTACACAAAAAAGTGACTGGCGAACTAAGTGTTAACTATAACCAAACTAAGTCTAGCTCGCTACAGAATTATTTGTTTAATTTACACAACATTTTTTTCTTCGTAACCGAAGTGTAATATAATGTAAGCAGTAACCAATCATTTTTTTCAGTGTAATAATAAGAACTCTAGCATTATTATAGGCTGCTTTTTAATACAACTAAGTTTCTTCTGAGACGCCAAAAGTTCATTCAAACTTAAACCTCTGATCAGTTAAATGTTGATATATCTTGCATCTGTGCTGGACTTGAAATTTCAGCTTGAGAATCGTTTCAACGTCCAAGTTACCTACAGGGCCAACGCATAGATTATACACGCACCACCAATTCTACCTCAAAGCTACCTTTATCTCGCATCTCGCTTTAGAAATACAGTTAACAGCTTGACTGTACATTTTTGTTGCGAAATAAGCCCTATTGCAACGGCATAAGGTAGGTACTTTGTTTAGGTTCTATGCTTGGTACCTACGCTGGTACGTTCCCAGAGTCAGTCAAGAATTATTCAGTTGGAGGCATCACTCGATTTGTTAGTGACGGGTCAGGGCTACTCCGGATCGAATCTCTAGTCTCAGTTCCGTCTCTTTAAACTAAGGCTGAGTTGCACCACCTAATTTAACGGTAACTATGACGATAAGTGTTTTTTGTATGGAGTTTCACAGATTTTTGACGTTTGTCAAAGATAAAGTAAGATGGTGCAACCCAGCCTTAGTAATCATTGTAATTTAAGCTATTGATATAATTTACACACACTGCCAGGTCAGGCAACTTAAGTTGTTGGTGCTGTTTTTCTGCCTCTCACTCAACCAGCAACAAATACAAGTAATAATCATTTAACTAAGTCATGATAATAGTGACTGAGTTTCTAAGGCTGTTTCTTCTCAGCACTGGCCCATTTGTTGTCCCGAAGCAGCGGTAGGGTTAAAGTAATCCACGCTCACAAAGCCCACTTGAAAAATAAATGAAATTTAATTTGAAAGTCAGTGGATCAGCTATCGTCCACACTGAAGAAACTTCTTTGAAGAAAGCCCCAGCAAGCAATAACGATCTTCTGGCAACCCTAATCAGGTCAGTAGCCCAATTTACGTATTTTGAAACAGTCAAAATGTCGTTGGCGTTTAGTAATCGTCCGATTGAAAAACAGTCTTAAATCCGTATTCACGTGTCATTACAATAGAACGATTATTCGATAGGATAACAGATCTGCACTCAGCGTTTTGTCATTTTTGACGATTTCACTGGCATCCAATTAAACCAAATTTCAAAAAAATAGGTAGTAGGTGAATACCGTGGAGGCATGGTTTAATACGAATAAAAACAAAATCGAAACAAAATTAGACGAATGATACGTGAATACGAAAAGTGACACATCGCTTGAATGTCATTGAAGTTTTGATACGTGAATTAGGCCACAGGAGGCCACCAATATCATCTATTATATGCTCTATTTAACGCGATGGTTGCATCGGAAGTTAAGCAAAACGTTCTGGCAGTAACCCACACTCAAATAATTGTAACCTTAAACCTGCTGGATATAGACATGAAAATCGTAGAAACGCAGAACTGTGGTAGAACTGAGAACATTCAAATCTTGTTTTGGAGTAGCCCTACTAACACGCCTGTAAGGCACTCGAGTAACTGAAGCCACGCAAAACGTTTTCTCCGTTCCTCACTCTCTAATTAGAATCCTAATATGAGCGAATGAAATAGTGTATCCAGGCCGTATTGCAAGAATTTAAGGTTTGGAATTTCAGATGATGGTAGAGTACTATTACATTTGTACGGTTCGTTTGTTTAATATTTATTCGAAGTAGTGATGTTTCTGAGAAATACAAATACAAGAGGTTAATATACAGGTAACCAACACAATTTGCTTAGGCTGAGTTGCACCATCTTAACTAAAATAGTGAGACACGAGTCTTAAACGCGACCTGTTTGCTTGTGACCACGGCACTTTAATCGCGCCATTTTATAGATTTTACGCGATAAGCCCATACTGTATCGTTTGAAATCATGGATACGTCATAACATGAACTTGCATGCCTTTCAGCCCGATCCGTCCAGTGGTTTGGGCTCTGCGTTGATAGATCACTATGTCAGTCACCTTTGAGTTATATATGTCACCGTAAAATTGTGAATTCCGTCAGATTATAATATAACGCGTTAGATTGTAAACTAACAGTGGGAAGTCCCCTAATCTATCCAACACTTAACCGGAACAATCTTCACCTCCATCATTACCCCGAAGTTTAAATTACGTGTAAAATATCAGCAAGATTGTCCCTGCCCTAAAAATAAAATAAAAGGCCTCATTTTGGAGGGCGTTACATATTTATACAAATCGTTTTTTTATACAAAGGCGTCATCTCTTTAGGATTCGTCGACGTAATGACATTTTTATGAGATCGTAAAATTCTTAGCCCAAGCTCGCTTTAAGCTCATAGTTATTTATTTTAAGTGCCAAAGTAAGCTTTCTTGCGTGGTGTAACTAACAATTTGAGTAATCGCAAGTTTACCTTGGGCAATTGGACTTTTTCAATATATTTTATAACGCCCGTATTTACAAACAATGCTTGCTTAAGTGAAGCAGCAAATCGAACGCACAGCGTTTAATAGAAAATGTAATTGGTTCGTGTGTCACCCTGTGCGTTCACGCGCACTGTGAGACCTCATAGTAATGTTTGTAAATACATGCGTAAGACATGCAACTGTAGGTTTAAGTTTAAATGAAAATTGAATGTCAAGCTTGAAGACTATAGTTACAAAAAAAGATGGAGTTCGATTCCTGGTCGGATCAGTTTACAAAAACGTTTTTCTAATTTTACACTCAGCTATACACCTCGGTCAAAATTCGTTGCCTCGTACCTACTTGAAATATTGTTAAGTATTTTTCAAGACTACTATGAATGGGATATATTTGTCTGTCTTTTCTTTTTTTATTGTACCTATTTGTATTTTCTTTTTTTATTATTTTCTATTGACGTTCATAAGTGCCACTTGTGGTCTAAACTGAATAAATATTTTTTGATTTGACTTGATTTCATTTGTCTTGAACTAATGTAAGTAAGTATGAGAGAGTCTACAACGACCTTGAAAATTGAATGAAAATGAAATATTTATTTCTTAGAAAGTCAAAAGTCCCTGTGATAAAACTGTAATAGTGATTCTTTTTATAGATCTACAGTCTCAAAATAGTTCTATTTATCACAAGGTAAATCAGCTTTTCCAAGAAATGTATGTCCAAAAATATACACGACCGTTATTAACACAGTTTTTCCCATTACCGAGGTAAAACGAATATAACCTATTGTCAAGTAAAAAGCGTTCTTTGTACGATCATAAAATAACCTATGCTTATGTCAGTTACGAGTTGGTAGAAAAATTGTGGTTCCCTTTTGGACCTTGAGAGATAATAATAGAGAAGAAAATTTCTTCTCTTATTATTTCTGTTATTCAGAATAATAGACGCAAATAACACCGATAATGCTATAACCACAGAATATTAATAAGTACTACGTAAGGAAGGTTTTCTTCGCGAAGGTATTTAAAAAAATGTATGCTAATGTCGTTAACAATATGGTGTAATTTAGCTGGTCGTCTCAAGAGTCAAGCACTATTTTGTTGAAAAACAACAATTAACAAATCCTGCTAGAGGTGCAATTGTGTAAATCAATTTGATATTCATTTGACAGTTCAAAACGTTCGATAAAATCTGTTTAACAAGGCGTTTGATATAATGTAGCGTACGTATTTAACTGTCGAATGAATACGATTGCTTTACACAATTGCACCTCAGGTCCCCTAATAATGAAACATAAACGAAACGTAGACAAACGCAATAAAGAAAAGTGTAAAGAAATAACCTAATAGTACAGCTCATTATTTCTGGTTCCTTACACAGAAGTGGTTATATTGAGTCGAAAATGCTCGAGGAAAACACGGTACATTATACGGCGTAGGATAAACATAAGCGTTATTATAAAGAGGCAAGTCCGGCGTCCCAGGTGTGTCTGTCCGCTTGATTTATAATTTAAGCCTACCCTTTGTTTTGGTATAAGTTGTCAGAGGAAGCGGCTTGGAAATCGGGAGATATTCACCCTCTTAGGATGTATTAGTCACGCTGGTCTATGATTCTCTCAAACTATAGATGGATAGAATAAAACACTGCGGACCTCTGGTTCCTGGGTTTTACTCTCACTCAATTTGTTTGATTAGAACATAGCAGACTTGAATCCATTGAATGAAAACTAAATTAGCAGTTACACTTTGCTTCGAAGGACATGATAGGCGGTCGCGTTGGCAATGCAATATTGTGTTGTGGTTGAGACACACAATAGAAGAAAAAGTGGTTTTAAAAACTGTCCAAAAGCATTATTTTGGCTGTGTTAGGTGCAAAACAGATTTAAATATGATTTTTTATTTGGAAGCTTCTACCGATTTGACTGGTTCATGGTGTCCATTAAATTATACTGCTTTCTCAATTCAAATATTGGGGATCGAATTAATGCCAATAGCACATCCTCAACTCTACCTTTTGGACCGCGTCCCCGAAAGAGGTCTTCCCCTGGGTACTTTTGAAATAATCGTAAAAATGAGGAGTCGTGAGGAGGGCCGGCTAACGGGCCGTATTTACCGGGCTTGTTTCTTGTTCGCTCCTTTGGGTGGCTGAAGACAGAGAATACGCCTTATGGTGGTCGTATTTCTCAAAGAATTACCCCAACCCTATTCTTAGAATGTCCGCGTTAGAACTTACTTAATTTGCAATCTCCCAAAAGGACCTACGCACTGAGTAGGTACTGTAGAAATTATTATATCCAGCTATTCTAAAATAATTTCAGAAGAAAATCAATATACAATATTGATATTTCATAGTTTAATTAATTGAACAGTGCATTTTTGATTTTTCATAAATCAATAAAGTCGCGTGTTTGGTGACTGCCTCTGTGGTTTAGCAGTAAGATCACCTGCTTCTGACTCAGAGGTTCCGGATTCGAATCCCAGTGGGGTCAGATTTTTCTGTTCGGTTTGGTTGGTGGCCTACTACAAACAAGCCCTAGCTTGTTCTAAGTCTACCACCATTTTACCTAAATCTGTAGACAAAACAATAATGTTAATAGCATTGTTATTGTGTTCCGACAGTAAGAGGTTAAGATAGCCACATCCTCTGTGGTTGAGGATTCTGGGCGAAGTTCATTTCTTCCACCCCCGGATTGATCATCATTTTCCATCATGTGGAATGCAGGCCAAGAGTTTTCTCGTTGATGTTAAGAAAAAAATGTCCTATGTGCAGTATGTCCTACTGCCTAAGGCGGGAATCGAATCGCTTGCCGGGCGACTGGTCTTCCATCTGAATTACTTAGACATAGACACTGAATGAATCCGTCGAAATTTTCAAGTTTAATACGCTATTACGGCCGCGGTTATGTAGAAGCGACTCTAATCGCTAAGAAATTTAATAACTAAAAAATAAGTAGGTAATTGCAATTATTAGGAAAAATATGATTTGTAATTTAATCATCATTATCGCGTTAAATTTCACTTGCATTGCTTTCATTTTGATCTTTTTATGTGCCTGAGAAGATTATTGTGTCCGTTTGAACAAGTCCTTTTATTTATTTCCACATTTTCCTCGAATATTGTAATATGAGGCAAAAACATTTTAATAACAATTTTATTTTCCTTATTTCTGCAAGATATACAATTTTAATATCGCAAAATTGGCTTCTCCATTCCTTTGTGTTCCTGGAAGTTGTCCCTTTCGATAGAGGGAACAGAATTATTACGTCCCAAAGATCAATTGAGTAGCTTGGTTTTGCTACCTAATTGGAGTCAATTTGCCAAAGTGTCAGACAGAATAGTGACGACCTTGTCGATGTGACGTATTTTATCGATAGTTTCTCGTATACCTGAATGAACCGATATGTCGAATAACCGATATACCGATAACCTGAATGAATCGATACCTGAATGAAGCAATTACTATACAGTTCAGAATAAACGAATGCCACAAAGGACTGGCACGTTCTTGTAAGAAAAGTAATAGATACTTACTGTCTTGGGAGAAAAAGTGCAAAGAAATATTTTGTAGGATACAAAGACTCGCCTTGACGTAATAAAAATATTTTATGGAGTGATTACATTTTCAATTAATAGGTAGAAACAATATATAGAAACATATTATAAAATAGCTTTAATAACCTTTTACTTGTGCTTCTAAAGTTTTTAACAACACGATAAGGTAAAGCAGCTTCATTAATTAATCGTTTCTGAATATATTTATTATTTTAAGATTTTCGGAATATCAGCTTTAAAGTAGAATTACAAGACTTACTTTGATAAGTAAATGTTTACTTTATTTACTTACTCATTTAGATAGAGTATAGAGAACAGTTTCGATGGAGATTCGAGAATCCTTGAATTGGTGTATGAGCTTTTTTTTCCAATGTCAATAACATTTAAGGCCATAATAATAAAAATATGAGATGTATAAAAGTGGTACTAAAGACGCACATCGATGCTTTGGAGACTCTATTCCAGGATATTTGCCAGTGTCACACGATATCGGGTTGTCTCTTCGGATTTGAGTCATGAATTTCTTTTGTCACTTTCAGGAGTGCCTTTATGTTAGAGCTCTCGAACTAGCTGATAAAACGTCTCGGATTAATCGATAAGATAAATAAATATGGACTGATAGAAGAGCGTTTTTGTCTATTTGAAAAGTCTTAACGCGACGTTTATGAATGAGGTACGTACTCACGGCTTGACGTTTCGGCTGCAATGCTGCGATGTTAATAAACGTCGCGTTAAGACCCGTGTCTTACTATATATTTTAATTGAAATGGAACGCGAAAGTTTAAAATCTTATATTTGAAAAGTGATTTTATAAGGTTTTTGCAGATAAAAAAAATATAATTTTATGCTACTTTATACAAGCTTTAGACAACATTTACTGTTGTCGGCTCATTAGCCGAACTGAACCATTGTTCAGAAAAATAGTGAATAAATGTCCAGTTCATCAGTAAATATATTTTTGTTGCAAATTGGGCTGGCAGTAATCAATGTACTATCGGCAACAGTGTTAACTGCCCACTGAAAGTCAAGTCATCTCGTTCTATCGCAAATAATCGCCATTTGGTTAGAGCGAGAGCAAAAACGAAAATGGATAGTTAACAGTGTGGCCATGCGTGTGTACTTAATTTTTATGAGAAACCTATTTAGTTTCTAAGCTAGTAATAACTTTTTTAAAAATATAAAATCGACTTCAAATGCGTGAACACAAATAATACCTATTCAACAAAAAAATAATCGTTCAAATTGGTTCATAATCGGCGGAGATATTGCGTATAAAAAAGTTCATCCCCAATTTTCCACCCTTGGGGGTGAAATATTTTCTTCAAATTCGCATGAAACCACCCTTTTAATAATACCTATTCAACAAAAAAATAATCGTTCGAATTGGTTTATAATCGGCGGAGATATTGCGTATAAAAAAGTTCATCCCCAATTTTCTACCCTTGGGGGTTATTTTTTTATTATTAAATTTAAATGGGACCACCCTTGAGGTATTACCTATACGCCGAAAAAAGATTTGTTCAAATCGGTTCATAATATAATTGGCGGAGTTATCGCGTAACAATAAAAACATACGGGTCGAATTGAGAACCTCTCCTTTTTTTTGAAGTCGGTTGAAAACTACTCTGTTCTCATTTAAATGAAGCGTTTTTATTCGAAAAAACTGTCATCAATCACGATAAAAAATGTATGCGAATGTATTTTGTCATCCGCCATATTTTTTTCAATACCACTTATATTATGATTGCATTACACGGATTAAATAAATAAATTGGATTCAGTTTTCATGTTATTTAAATCTGCGCGGCTTGCGGTCTGTATGAAGTGAATCAAACAATTTGCCCGATCCGTCTGTTTAATCATGCATTTAACCCTTTACTTGGTGTAGGATGGATGGTTGCCACCACATTTTGAACTTTATTGCAATGGCATAAAGTACAAAATCAAATAACAATATTTTTCTCTATTATACAGATGTTTCAGCCCGGAATTGATTAATATTTATGAACACATATATTTTAATTATTGAGCTTCATAATTCCATGTTCAAAATTCGGTTGAGCTGGATACATATTAATATTTTTATTCGTTTCAATAAACACAAAAAGCAGAATTTGTAAAGTTGGTTTACATTTGTAAGTCCAAGCTCAGCTACTAAAGCTTATCAAGAACTTTTTGTATTCAAAGTCGTTAGTCGTAAAGGCGTTATGGCCATTTCTTTTCTCCAAAAGCTATGTGATTTGTCCCCACAATTCATAAAGATCTTGTCATTATTATTATTTCAATCGTGATCAAGTTATTTTATGCAGTTAAAATAGGAGTGAGTTTTAAACAAAGATGAAGAATCTGATGTTCTGTTGATGGTACACTGTGTTGTTCTTCTCTAAGGCTGGGTTGCACCATCTTACTTTAACTTTGACAGACGTTAAACATCTGTCAAACCCCATATAAAAATAAAATCCTCGTTTTTTGAAGTCGGTTAAAAATACTGGTTAGATCGTTATAGTTACAGTCAAAGTGGTACAACTCACCTAAGTAAATAAAAAATGCACTTCGCTCGTTTCGTTCGCTCCGTGCTTCAAGCGTCGTTTCAGGCACTGCTTTTGTAATTGAACAGGCAAAGGACGGCATGTCAAGTTAGCCTGAACACAGCTGTCAAGGTCCAGGTGACAGAAAATCTCTGTCCTGCCAATCCAAATTAGACTCCACGCAGAGTAAACTTTTGGTCGGCCGATAGTTTAGTCGGGCCATTGATTAGTGTGCTTACCATGAGTTTACGTTAGGTGTGCTCGCTAGCGAGTACGTCAAAAAAATAATATCTAAGAATAGAAACTGACAGTCGCATTACAATGGAACCGGAATTTTAACATTTCTATAATTTGATAAAAATCTTTGATTGCAGAAGAAAAAAAGAACAAAACACTATTGCGCTATCGCGGAAACTTTCTTAGCATCTACCTATATCTGTTTAAAATTGTTGCCATTTTTTTTAATGTTTCAAATTCTTTTGGCAAAGATTGCAAATAATGTAGAGTCAGAATTTATGATAATGACGTGTTTAAAAAATAGTTTATTCAGTACATAGGCCCCAGTTTCCGCAAATTAAACTAAGTACAGCCTTCTAGCTAGAGCGTTCGTAGTTTGCGAAGAGAAGTGACCAATCGTGTAACATTTAGCGTCGTTTCACGTCACGTCATGTCACGTTACGTCACGTCACGTTACGTCACGTTTGTCGCTGACATAGACCGCATTAGTCAAAGGCTTTTCGCTGAACGCTGGTCACAGGAAGCGGCTCTGTGTTAAACCCACTTGTGGAAATATTCCCTTAGTTACCAAATAAAAGAAAGATTGAACATGGAGTACAAGGGTGCGTCCAAATTTAACCTTTAACCGACGAGGTGCGGTCTCACAGACCGCTCCGGTTTTTGAAATTTCTGGATTGCAATATTCTACTTACTCCCGTGTCCCGAGCGTCTCAGTACCTTCGAGTTTAGTTGCCCAAACGTCATTACAGGTAGTGGTTACATCGACGAGGGCAGTTTTAATAAGATAATTCGATTTAAAGTTCAACAGCGGTCTGTGGGACCGCACGTCGCAGACTACGTGACATTTTTGTACCATACTGAAACTGGCGTTTTTGTTTTAGACGACTAATTTTTCGTAAAAGTGATGGATCCTGGGCCACCACAACCTAGGAAAAGACATTTCCTAATGATATTTTGATATTTGAACAAAATATTATGTAAAAGATGGTAGTCTGTAAAAAAATACCGCGAAACGGGTGGTAAAGCAAACAGTGACATGTATTCTAGGCTCTGACATGCCAAATCAGCCTGATGTCATTGCACCAGCTGCAAAAAAGATGTACATTTTATTCCATCTAAATTGAAAACGAAATTATCTTACAGGTGTTACCTATGCATTCCGAAAATGCTTGGCATGCAGTAAAAAAAATGTCCTGATTTTGCCTGATGTTTACCCTACGTCAATTTTTTTTTGTGCATGTAATGTACGTGTCATTTATTTTTATTTTATTCATTATGTTCACTATATTTAGGAAGGAGTATAGTTTTTCTTGCTTTGATTAAAATTTACAAGTTATATAGGTATTATTGAGCTCTAGTGTAATTTCAATGAAATTAAGGGTCAAAAAAGTTTTAGCCATATTTAAATAAAAAATATACATTGATTCCTCGCAAATTATACGTATGTTTATTTGTAATACTATAATGTTCTCAAAAAATATAAAACCAATATACTTTTATACAAAAAAAATATTACTTTTTGAGTAAACAGTATAGCGGTCCCACAGACCGCACGTCGCAGACGGCGTGACAAAAAAATCACGTCGTCGGTTAAAGGTTAATAACATGTTAAATAACTTTGCTATTTATATGTAAATAAAATGTTACATCAATAAAGCAGATTGTAAGGTCGAGTTGCACCATCTTACTTTAACTAACATACGTCGGTAATCTTTCAAAATCCATACAAAAAACACCGGTTATTGTCACGATTAAATTAACATCTCAACTTTAGTCATCTGTCTTATTATTAGAACTTGTCGTCGATATTTACACTTGTTATGAATATAACTATGTATATGTATATTCTAACGAGTATTATGTGATTTATATTACAAGTAATGTATAGTCTAGACTCACCATTACAGCATATAAATTAAACTCCCAGCCGATAAATCAAATGAAACTATCCCAGTTTTAAGCTCCACGTCTCGGGATAAGCTGAAACAAAAAACAAAAATTCCTATGAATTAAGAACTTAACTTCGGACTGTGGGTCAGGAAGTTTTAATTGGAATGGTGGAACTTCAAAAGTGTATTTCTAGACGGATATTACGAGTGCCTAGTTACAAAGCCAAATCGAAACCACATCGAAACGGTTAAACCGCTCCAACTCTTAAAAGTATTACGAAGTGTAGAATAAACGTTTTGGAATTGGTCCCAACCCAATACTAGGAATTTCGTAAAAAAAGATCTGGGAATATACAATACACAGAAAAAAAAGAGTAAAATGCATTGTTTTTGCATTCGTGGTATGCAAGTGTTTGCTTGCTACCATAATCATGCAAGCAACAATTAAAAAGTAATTAAAATAAATATTTAAATTTTTCTTTGTTTGTATCTGATTTCATTGTGTTAATGAGATATTATATTCTTACAAGAAATATTTTTATTTAAAGCACCACTAGCCTTATTTTCACTAATTGCTGTCCATGGTTTATCTTAGCCTAGGCGCAGACCATCGATTTTTGGTCGGCCGATAGTTTAGTCGGGCAGTTGATCAGTATGGGCATGTATGGAAGTGCGCACATTACACCGATTTGATTTGGCCGATTCTTCATACAATTTAAAATCGGGCACAACACTAACGGCCAACTAAAAATTGGTGGTATGCGCCTAGTTTTAATCTATTTATCAATATTGTGTTATTGCTAAATTAATCGAGTTATTTTAAACGTTGTGGCTGTTTTATTTTAGCACCGCTAGTTCAAGAGTGGACCTAAAGCGCGCAAATTTTCTTATAATCTCAGTGTAACTTGGAATAATTTAGTGGAATAACTTTTGGTTTAAATTGGTTTGTATTTTAACAGCCCAATTGTATCAAAGGAACACGGAATGTTGACTTTTATGCCTATACTGCGTAGGCTGTCACAACTTGTCGAAATCCAGTTATATTAGATTTAATTTAGTTTGTATTGGAGATATTTTTAGATAGATAAGTTCTTCAGTAATTTAAGTTACCGAATCCAACAGGTATTTTTATATTAGTCAGGATCTTCTTAGTAGATCATCATAATCATCATTTCAGCCATAGGACGTCCACTGCTGAACATAGGCCTCCCCCACTTAGTAGAACCTTACAATAAAAGCTAATGTTATCATCATCACAAACGGTGCTTGCTTAAGTGAAGCACCAGTACGAACGCACAGCGTTGAATAGAACTCTGTTATTGGTTCATGTATCACCCAGTGCGTCCACGCGCACTGTGAGACCTCATAGTAACGTTTGTGAATACGAGCGTCAGTCTCTACTCCAGGAGCTTGACCATCTCTAATTTGAACTCTCTTCTCTACAAAAATATGAGGATTCAGCCTTCTAACAACTTGCAGAGGCTAAATTTAACTTTTTCATAGAAGTGTTATTGTGTACCTCATAAAAATCGTTCGTTCGTTCGTTTCAGCCAAATGACGTCCACTGTTGGACAAAGGCCTCCTCTAAGGTTTTCCACAATGCACGGTCCTGCGCTACCCGCATCCAGGCTCATACCTCCACCTCATAATAATAAATAGCTTTAATTCTTCGTATTTAAAAATACTCATGTTTTATCCAATACTAGCGGCCGCCCGCGACTTCGAACGCGTGGATCCCGTTTTACCCCCTTAGGGGTAGAGTTTCGTAAAATCCTTTCTTAGCGGATGCCTACGTCATAACATCTACCTGCATGCCTCCGTCAAGTGGTTTGGGTTGTGCGTTGATAGATCAGTATGTCAGTCAGTCAGTCAGCCAGTCAGTCAGTAACCTTTGAGTTACATATATTTAGCTAGATACATTAATATACGAGCTATATTTTTGTACCAAAATTAAGAAGCCAACCTTGTAAAATCTCGAATAATACGAAGAGTCAACGTCTCCAAACAGACAGTATTTTATCTGGGACGTAAATTTAATCAGCCAGAATTTGAGTGTTCGACATTCGGCTTAAATTAATAATATCATCAAGGGTCCTGAATAATTTGCCTTTTCAGTAATTCCACAGGTCAGTTAAGGTGTATTCAGACTGTCAGATAACGTAATACGATTTAAGGACGTTTGCACAATTGAATTGAAATTCTCAAATGAAGATCAAATCTGGGTGGGAACTATTGTAAGAAATGTTAAAAATGAAAAAGCATTTGCATAAAGAATTTAACAATCATTTTAACCTTTTTCGTTTTCGATTCGCTCATATATCGAACTTCAAAGGCCGTAGATTTTACCACAAATACACACATTGAGATAATATAATATTTTTATGTACATTCCTTAGCAAATAGTTTTCTAGATTCGCAACTGAAAAAGGTTATAGGGTACACTTCTGAGGTGGTCCCATTGTCACCAAGTCAGGATCTTATGATGGGATCCTAGGGAAATCGAGGGCAACCCTCAAATTTTATAGGCACGTATATCGTTTTTCAAACTTTTTCTTAAGTTATTCAAGTATTTGCTCCTGGAAATCATCATATCATATTGATGAGCTGATGATAGAAGGTACAACTCCTTAATGCTTAGGAGTTGGAGGATAATTCTATAGATATATATTAATTTTATAGTTTCTAAATTTATTCAAGTGTTTGCATCAAATAGTCATCATCTCATCATGATGAACTGGTCATGGTAAGTACAACTCCTTAACGATTAATAGTTGGAGGGATTTTTTTTAAATATTGTAGGTACAATTAGACCCACAGTTGTTAGGTTTAAGGTCTTTTTAGGTTGCCGATATGATAACCTGTATTTGTAGGGAATATTATTTTACACTTGACATGAAGAATATAGTCTCAATGTACTGCCTACCTTCAGTGGTAACATCAAGGTAATAATTAGTAAACTAAAAAGCAAGAAATAAGTTATTTTTATTAAAAAAAATAAAACCGACTCCAAAAAACCATGTATACCATGATTGATACTTTTGGAGTCGGTGCAGGCAAACTTTACACGTTTCATAATCTTGGCACCGACTCCAGAAGTATCAATCATGGTATACATAAATATTAATTCGTCCTAATATAAGTAATTAGTAATTATTTTTCTACTTTTTAGTGTAGGTTTTTTTGAGTCGGTTTTATTTTTTTTATTAAAAGTGTGTTAGTACTTACACACTTTATACCTACTACATAATAGGTACATAAATGAAACAAAAGTATAATTATTATGCTTTGTGTATTATTATTTATTTACAATCATCGTTACAACTACTTATTTAGTTATTGATACTTCATCATCATTGTGCTTTGTTTTCAGGACGTTTTTTAATATTATTTAATATTTAAATTATTGACAGACATCTAATTTCATTACGAGGGATGCATGAATGTCTCTCATCTATCCTGACTCCGGAAAGTAAGAGAACACAGCATTTAATTCCCAAAAATGTCGACTCAAATTAATTTAAGTATCAATTAATTAGCTCAAAATCACCAACAGCCGCACTCGACGTCACCACCACGCGGCGGGATTAGCAAAAATGGCGACCGCTAGATGGCGCTGTCCCATCCCCAGTTTTTCCCCACCCCCACTTTTTGCAAACTAAGCACAACACATAAACATGACTCCACACTCGACCGCCACTTGGAACGGTCAGTGTGACGGACAAATGGGCACTCGACAGAAGTTGCTCGGAGATGTGGTGCGAATCACCAGTTATGAGCGATATATACATTTTCTCAGGAATATTAACCTACTCTAAATGCTCTAATATGACATTTTAGCTAGATCGGTAAGCATAATTTAAAAAAGCTTTCTTTCTAAGTTTTTCTAGCCCAGAAGTTCATATTGATAGTATTCTATAGGTGTTCGAAAATAGCGAATGTAGCGAACCAGACACTATCACTCAGTATCAGTGAAGTAGTAGGAATTAAAGTATGACGGTAATAATGCGACTAGATTATTTGTATGTGAGAATTAAAAAAAAAAAACAAATTGGCATACTTACTACTCTACATTTATACCTCTATGCTTTCTTTGCAGTAGTTTATTCACCTTTACCCCCTTATTAATAAAAAGTCTACACTCTAGGTTAACACTATTTTCAAGAGATGCAGCCTCACTTCAAAACAAGGTTCAACTATGGTGTAACTTGTATTAATAAGGGGGTTATTACTTCACTACTGCTTAGTGTGCCATTTACTTATTCTTGCTTTTTCCAACATAAAATAATTATTGCTAATACAATACAAATACCGCTATATCTTATCGTTTGATCCACGCCAAAACGGCGGAGCTCAACAACGATCGTTGTTCTGAGTGATTGACGGTACAACTGTTGTCGGGTATGTGAGTGCAAATGAGCTTTTTTGTGGACCGTACCTTGTTAGTGTGTTTTACGCCGGGAAGATCGCCACTCAGTAGTAACCCGATATTGGGATAAACCCTTTTGGCTGGATGTATTCTACCACAACTTACGTGATAGTTCTTGCGAACGTGTTTCTGTAGATTGAGAACATCGATATTTTTTATACAACGTGTTAATGAAAAAGTGCAAAACCCTGAAATTAGTTTGTTCGGAAACCGATTCCACTAATAAAAAAATAGGGTCAAATTTTAACCAAAAAAATATTTTAATTACGCCGTGTTACTTAACCTTATTATCAGACGTGAATGAACTATCTACGTTAACTGCTAACCTACTCATAGGCGTGCATGCCTTGCAATCAGCATGTGAAAGGTCAATACGTTTCCAGAAATGCGTAAAAAAGAGATAACAAGTACGCGGGGCGAAAACAAAAAGAGTGATTATCTTCGTAAATAATCCGCGAAAATTAATATTAATAATTTACATAATTCTTTTATAATAAAAATGAGTTGGGATGTTTGAGGTTTTGCGCTTTTTCATTAATTCGTTGTAGAACAAGGCAGGAATTTGACCGCAAAGCAAACACTTCTGGTGTGAATAAATGAGATGCAATCTAGTATGGTACTCTTGCCTTATAAGTGCCTATTCATTCTCGCCTAGAAGAGGCCCAGATTATAGTGATCAGGAAAGACATCAACAAATATGAACATAGAGTTACGTTACCTTTATCTGGTTCTTCAATTTCCACTGCTTCTTTAATTATTATTACGTAAAATCAGGTTAAACCTGAAAATAATACAAGTAGATAGTTATGCATCCGTCAGCTCCCTCTGCTCTAGACTAAACAAGATAAGTCATCACTTTCCACTCTACAGTGTAAGCATTCGTAGAATTGTTATTCACATAAGAGATGTGTCAGCAGAACTAAATTGTAAACACCGTACTGGACGACTGCGATCGGCCACAATATTAAATCATTATTAAATCGCCTCCAACTCGGCGAGGACGTGATCACTTAGTTTAATTAAATATAATCCTTTTTAAAAAGCTTCCACCCCGCTCCCGAAATCTGACTGGCGCAGCCGTTCGGATTTATTGCTGCAAGTTTTCCTAAAGTTTACGCGATTGGTGTCAAAACCCGCCGTTTAAATTCGTGATACTACGGGAAACTAATAAATCCGCCGAACCAAATAAATTTGTCATCGAAGTACGGGTGGAACGAGTATGCAGAGAACGGTCGGTTGGTGAGTAGAACTTTTCGCCAATCCTTCCACTCCTTATCCTCTGTGTATTTTTCATGCTTTTTAANTTATTAAGTGTATATCCGAAAAATCAAATTTGTGAGATCTGATCCATTATCTGTATGTTAAATCATTTGTACCACATTGAAATCAAATAAATGATGATTAAGATTCTGATCAAATGTGACACGTAGCCCCTTCTGGCCGAAACTAAGTGTTCCTGTTATAGCCTCGATTATTGCAGTATACTGAAAATGTCTTGATACAATAAATAATAGAAATGAGTGTTTTCCTTTTTTCAAAGGGTTATTAAGTGTACCTACAGCGTTTTTTATGACGCTATATATTTATATACAAATTTGTTAATGCAAGATATTGTTTTCATGCTATTTTACATATTTTTTCTAATTACCGTTAGATTAAGTATTAGCCTTATCTAATTACCGTGACCATAAAATTTTTGGGTCTCATTTACGCGAAAACCGCTTGGAATAATTTGACGCCTTAACGATTGTTAAGTTCGTACTTTTCATGTGTTTCATATTTAAATGCGTTTAAGTCAATTAAGCCAAATTTCAAAAATGATATGGTAATTAGGCTGAGAACGCCTAATCGTGAGAATGACCGTACAGTGAACAGTATTACCCTGATTTCGAGGAAACTCCCGAGGAAACTCGGGAAACTGAATTCCAGCAGGATTTTCACGAAACAGCCTCCATCAAAGAACCGAACAGATAAACATTAATTGCGATCCGGAATTAACATTACCTGAACATAACATAAGCTGAAGGACTATTTCCTAAAGCTAATGTAACAAAATTAAAATATTTTTATGCTGTATTATGTAATTGTATGTGAAATTGTGAATGTACCCACTGCAAACTCGTTAGCTTTACATCAAACCCTAGTGGTTTTTAAAGCTATCTAAATGTAATTGTCTCAATGTAACTGTCTTTAAGTTGTTAAATGAATAAAAAAAATATGTATAAATATATATATTTACCTACCGGAACTGGATGCTCGCATGATGATCGACACTGGCAGCATGCGTTCGTTCTTCAGTCCGCGTATTGGCTATCAGTATTTCAGTAAATTCATAAAAAACGAACCATTCCAAGTTGTGAGTACACACTCGTCAAGTACGCACAACAAAACCATAGAAATTCCCCTTTTTACAACTTTTAAATGCAGAAAATATCACAAATTTTATTTATATGACGTACACAAATGGTACGATGGTGTAATTGGAAAAGATTTATTAAAACAATTGGAAGCATTAATCGACATTAAAAATAGAGTCCTCAGAACTAAAACTGCATGTATTCCAATCATTTTAAATTACAAGAAATTCACAGACAACGTTGGAATGCCTAGTACGATCGCTAATTATCGTAATGAATCAATCAATAAACAAAACGCAAACGCAGACGCGTTATCCCGCATAAAAGTAAATGCTCTCGATTCAGATAATCAGTCCATGAAAGTAAATGTTAGTAAAAATGAAAAACGTATTCAAAAACATGTTGATAAAGTAGTAAAGAAAATAGAAAAAATATCGTCAGGAAGTACAATAGTAATTTCCGACTCTACATCCTCAGAAGGAAGTAATGTCCGATTCCGTCTTCAAATAATTCAGACTGTGTCGATGAACAATCAAATTAATAACTCACAAACTATTCATTCCGCAAAGGATACCGAATCACAAGGCATCCCAATCTTAAACGAAGCAATAGATAACAAACCTAATCAAATATTAGTCTTTGAACGATTTGATAATGAACTTTCAGTCAAAAACCTTTCACGCGACAAACAAAAGGTTCTTGAAGTACATTTACCTGATAATAATGCAGAATTAGTAAAGCAGTTTTTAAAGAAATATATCAAACCTAACTAAAACAAAATATTTCATTTATTTTGAATCAGATCAACTTAGACGAATTTTCACAGACGTAATTATTAAACTTTTTAAGAATTATAGATAATAATAAATATTATAATTTGCAAAAGACGTAAATAAACGTAAAAGCAAAGACAAATCACGTTATGTAAAAGCAAAGGTTTTAGGCAAAGCCAAGCGAAACATCTTACCAATTAAAGTAGGCGATAGGACTACTAAAGTGCCTATTAAAAACATAAAACGCCCTCCGCAGGTGGTGCCTTCTGCTAATGATAGAGACGCAGGCGCTGGCCCTTCAACTAAATATAATATCTAAGAAAATTACCCTGGTCTCAAAAATGTTCGACAGTTTCATAAATATTTTAGAGCAAATAAATAACAACTCTATTATTATTGATGAACGCTTGAAACGAGTTGAAAGCCTATTGCAAAACATAACGTCCACACAAAACGATTGGACTTTTTCTACATACATACTAGGAGTGTATAACATATTCATAAGTAGTTTCCGTACAATATTTATAAGATTAAGTGAAATAGAAACAGCATTAGCATTAAGTAGAGTATCCATTTTACACCAAGCAATTGTAAACTCTACAGAATTATTGTATCATTTAAAGTTAATTTCAAACTCTGCCAATTTAGTTTACCAGCCTACGGAAAGTAATTTGTTAAATTTAGAAGAAACTATTTGTGTAAAATCTTATATGAAACAGGATCAGATAACATTTATTTTAGAAATACCATTGATAGATAATTATACTTACAATTATTATAAGATATACTCACTTCCTATATTCCAAGAATCCCAAAACGTTACGCTTTCCATTTTCCCCAAATTTCCTTACCTTTTGGCGAAGGGTTTGAAATACTTACCGATCGTAACACCGTGTCGCCCGCTTGCCGCCGGCGATCGCTTCCTGTGCTCTACGGACAACCAGGCTCTACATAACGAGCCTACCTGCGTGGAACAGCTGATGAGGTTCAGTAAGGACCTTACCTCCTGCAAGCAGCACCAGATCCAGCTGGAAGAAGTAAAACTCCAGCAGCTCAACGCGAACAACTGGATTCTGTACAGCAGACTGAAAGGCACGCTGACCAAACACTGCGACAGCGAAGTCAGTAAGCAGTCAGTCTTCGGCACGTACATCATCACCATCGATGAGCCCTGTGACCTGGAAATCCATGGCCTGCAGATCCACCATCGACTCTACATTTCATCAGACGCCGTAGAACACGTACCGGTGATTCACCTACCCGAGCTACCTGTAAACGCAACGCTATCCGGTGCACGCGCACTCAATATGCATGGAATCAATTTGGATGAAATCAAATACATGTCGTACGCCCTGAAACACAGTGCAGCAATCAGTGCTAGTGAAAATGAAACAGACACTTCTTATTTTACATACTTTACATTTGTATTAGTTTTGATTCTTTTTATGTTAATTGTGTTAATTGCCTTCCGCAAACATGTAAAAATTTTATGTAAACGAAATTATCGGAATACTCATAAAAATGAAACTTCCGATAATTTCTCACTTAGGGAGGGAGGAGTTATGCATCCGTCAGCTCCCTCTGCTCTAGACTAAACAAGATAAGTCATCACTTTCCACTCTACAGTGTAAGCATTCGTAGAATTGTTATTCACATAAGAGATGTGTCAGCAGAACTAAATTGTAAACACCGTACTGGACGACTGCGATCGGCCACAATATTAAATCATTATTAAATCGCCTCCAACTCGGCGAGGACGTGATCACTTAGTTTAATTAAATATAATCCTTTTTAAAAAGCTTCCACCCCGCTCCCGAAATCTGACTAGCTAGTTACTATTAATCTTATAAAAAAAACTATTTCCAGAACAGTAACTAATAAACTCAGTAATTCGACAGTACAAACATACATTTAAATTTCATTTATTTGTATGATCGCCCTCAAAGATCTGTTATCAATTTATGCCCTCGTATCATGAGCAATTCACGGAAACACATTTTAGTTTATTTTTATTTTATTTTATATAAATTTGGATCACACGTTGTCGCGGTGATATCTTATTTATTGGCGATTGTGGCTTCAATTACACTTTAGGGATGGCGATCCTTTACGATTATAATCGATTCTTAATTGATTCGAATGGATACATGGATCGACTTACAAAAAAACGGCGAGAGACGAGACATTTTCAAAAAATCTCTCCTATTTTTCATTTGCTCGTTTATATTTTCAATGTATCTTATAATTGTATTATATGATAATTATATGATATAAAACAATGTATATTATATGATAATTTTTACTAATCTATAATTTTATTTTTAAAACTTACTCTATTAAATCTTAAGTTATTGAAATTAAGTATCAGGTAGATTTATTCGTACCTACCAAAAAAATGTTACCCCTTATATGGATGTACCTACCTACCTACTTACTTAAGATTGTTACTACGTCATCCCTAACTGAAATAATACCTACCTAGTTCTTACCAAAATAGAGCAATTCGAATCTACCTTCAAGGGTAAATCGACTCACTGAATTAGTTTAAATCGAATAAAAATCGATTCTTTTAATCGATTATAGTTCGCCATCCCTAACACCTTTCAATGATTACCAAGAAATTGGTGATTTTCGCTGATAAAAGTAATTTTTGACACAAAATTACTGATGTTATACTTATCCTTAGTAAATTTTGGGTCGCATTCGCATATGAAGCTAAATACTGACTCTTATGTAGTTGCAATAAGTTCGAATTTGCAATGACATTGTGTGATTTGAAGTGCTGGGAACAACGTTTAAACGGATAATCTATATATATAAAAATGAAACCCGTTTCGCGTTGTCACGGCATCACGTGTGAACGGCTGAACCAATTTCGATAATTCTTTTTTTTAAATGTTTGTGGAAGTCCAAGGATGGTTCTTACGGAAAAAAATATTAAGAAAATCTCTACGCTAAGGCGGTACGAAGTTCGCCGGGTCAGCTAGTATGTAATAAATTAAGACATTTTGAATTTTGACTTGATTTGATTGTAAGGTAGATACCGTTAGTCAAAATAATTTAAAAAACATTTTGTTAAAAAGCTTTTTATAATGGGTGGTCATTCCCATAAAAACTTCGATAATCAACTGTTAATTTGCATGGAAATGTCGTACGGCTAGCGCCTGTATTCACAAACATTACTATGAGGTCTCACAGTGCGCGAACCAATCATAGAGCTCTATTCAACGCTGTGCGTTCGATTTGCTGCTTCACTTAAGCAAGCATCGTTTGTGAATACGGGCGTAAGGGACAAATATGCGAACATCAGGCCTCCCCAACCCGTCTGGCCAGCGTGGGGAGTGTAGGACAAATCCTCCATTTGCCTCTGGTCAATTAGAGGGTCGTGGTCCTGCAGTGGAGACTAGATGACCTGATGATGATGAAGATGATCCAAATATGTCCTAAAACTAAATAAGAACAAATACACTTTAATATTACCGTGTCCTACTTAGGAATCGAACTCAGAACCATCTATCTGACTGACTCACTCACTCATCACGAAATCTCAGAAACTACAAGTGCTAGGAGTCTCAAATTTTGCATGGGGGTTCCTTTTAGAACGTAGGTGCTCACTAAGACGGGATTTTGCAACATTCAACCCCAAAGGGGGTAAAACGGGATCCACGCGTACGAAGTTGCAGGCGGCCGCTATCAACAAAATCCAACTCTAACTACCTACTGGCAAAAATGCTTCCATATTAAAACACTTGATTTTTAAACTTCATTGATTCCAGACCATTAAAATGTAAAGTTATGAAATAATGTCTGCATCAATAACACGGTTTTTATTTTGACAAACGCAAACCTAACCCGCGCACGTTAAAAAAACCAAAACAAAACTAAAGGACTTCGTTTTTCGAACATCTAAATAAATGTACAGAACGTATGGGCAACATTTGTCTCCCTGCGTGTGCCGGACGCTTATTTATTAAAAAAACGAATACATTTTCGGTATTTTTTAATAAAAAAACAAACCGTTTTGTTTCTCCGCTTAAGCGCGCGCTTCGAAACGATATCCCTATCTCGTTTTGACTTTAAACTTTAAACAAGGACAGCGAATCCTTTTCGGCCAGCCACAAGCTGTCTTTAAGAAAGATCATAAAGTATTTCAAAATGATATTACTGGATGCTTCAAATATTTATTTTGATGTGTTTTTTACGTCGATTCCCATAGAATAGTTCAGGAATTTGTCCAATACATCCGGGTGTCCTACCACAGATTATAATCAGTATAAAAACTTTATTGAATAAACTCTTTTGATGCTATCGCGGCCATGTTTAAAATGAAGAATGGCGGGGTTTTTATTGAAAAAATAAAACGTCAAGCCTACAGAGGCTTTATTGATCGGCACCATAAAGAATTATATTTTTATGTGTTTTAGTTTTTTATTCAACGCATGTTCTCATGATATTTTACATGCGGATAAAAATAGGTCTGGCTGTGCAAACTTAGTTCACGGAGAATCATTTGTAACTTAAAAACTTCTAATGTGGTTAGTCCAGTCAATAAAGCATAATATTATAGAAGGAAATGCGCGGAACAAAATTTCAGACTTTGGGGCTTTATTTAGACTAGTCAGTAGGTGAACATATTAAAATTCCCCGCCCTTAGCCCTTGAGCGGCGGGGAGAAGGGGGTTTGAAGGTACCATTTTTCAGTTTTTCGCTTAATCCTCGGAAACCATGCGTCCTAGTGACATGACTACTATGAACCAAAAAAAGCTTATAAAATTTGCTACAGGCGAGAAATAGTCAGTTTTTCTATACCTTTTATGGTTTTTTTGTATTTTTTGATAAGTTAACTGACGGACTAATTTAAACTCTTGCTTTTTACCCAGGAAATATCTCAATTCAAGGATGTTCAGTTAAATAATCTTGTTAAACATAACCACAAGCCACAACTGCAGTCAATTGACGGGCAATTTTTTTCAATGTGTTTTTAACTATACAGTAACCGCACAAAAAATTTCAATCCATTGTATGCAAGGACTATAAAATTATAAAAGAAGCCGTATTAAAAAGGAAAGGAGTACTTTCTTGGCAGTTATTTTGTGGTATGTACTGTGGTCTATGGTCGAGTTTGACAAAAATGATTTTTAGGACGACTAAAGGACGAAGCACATGTATCAACCCGGAAAGGGATCGTATCAGTAAGATCGCCATCAAAGGCCACTGACAGGTCGCGCGACCTATGACAGTTCACGCGACCTCATTGGCCTTTGGGAGCGTCGTGTCAGAGACTGGAGGTACCGAAGAGGACATCACTTCGCGCATTGCCAAGGCTAGAGCCACCTTCGCACAACTTCGCCCCGTACGGCAGTCACGGAAACTGACCCGAAGGGTCAAGATCAAAATTTTCGGGTCCAACGTTAAATCCGTGCTGCTCTATGGGTGTGAAACGTGGAAGGTCACCAAGGTCATCTCGCACCAGCTGCAGGTCTTCGTCAACCGCTGCCTTCGCCGAATTCTCGGCATTTACTGGCCTGAGAAAATCTCCAACGTCGAGCTATTGGAACGCTGCCACGAAATTCCGATCGACCAGTCAAGCGCCGCAAGTGGAACTGGATTGGCCACACTCTCCGAAGGGATCCCGATCACATCCCCAAGCAGGCTCTGGATTGGAAACCCCTAGGAAAACGCAAACGTGGTCGCCCCAAGCAAACATGGCGGCGCACTGTGGCAGACGAGGCGAAGAAGATCGGCAAGACTTGGAGCGAGATCAAACACATAGCTCAAGACCGAACGCGATGGAGGACTGTTGTGGACGCCCTCTGCCCCATCTAGGGGACATAGGACCATAAGTCATTGCCCTTTGATCGCACCGTGATCGCGCCGGCGATAGTGATCAGCACGCAGTGGTGTGATTGAAGCATAAAATGTGTTCCTGGATCCATAGCAGCGCAGGACCGCGAATCGAGTCGCTTTGGAAATCCTTGGGGAAAATTTGTCCAGCAGTGGACGTCTTTAAAAAGGAATTTGAGACTCTCCGTGTACTCAGCAGGCTGTATTTTATGAGTCGTTAGATAAACACTAAAATCTTCGCAGAGTATGTATTGCCTATCATAATCATCGTCATCAGGTCATCTAGTCTCCACTGCAGGACCACGACCCTCTAATTTACCAGCAAATGGAGGGTTTGTCCTACACTCCCCACGCTGGCCAGACGGGTTGGGGAGGCCTGATGTTCGCAATGTTCGCATATTTGTCCCTTTAGTCGCCCCTTCGTTCGTTTCAGCCAAAAGACGTCCACTGCTGGACAAAGGCCTCCCCCAAGGATTTCCATAACGACCGATTCTGCACTGCCCGCATCCAGACTCCTCACGAGATCGTCGGTTCACCTTGAAAAATATATAAAATCATACATCCGCGAAATCCTCGTTAATTGAATAAATAATGTAGAACAAAACAACAGTGTTTTATTAATATTCATTGTGTGTACGTTTGCACTTAAATATAAAGGTTTTGTCTGGATTCTTTGTAAGATGGCGGGGGGCACACTTAATGTGATAAAAGAATCAGGCGCAAGGATAAGGTTTGGGGCACACTAGAGACATCTACTGAATCTGCGAAACTCTAAGGTACCCTTTGTTATTATAAAGTTACACCATAGTTGCACCCTGTTTTTAAGAGATGTTTAGGAAATGTTACTTTAAAACTAGGGCTTGCAATATCGGATAGTTTTCAATTCCGGAGCTGATTTCCGATATTGGGCACTCAACTCCGGAATTCCGGTTCTAGTTCCGGAATTGGTTAAAAAAAGAAAGCGCCTCCCGACAAACACGTACACGTATGTGGCCTCCACTTCAGAACCTTGTCCCATCGGCCGTCTGTTCTACGTACCTACTATGTGCCCTGCCCATTGCCACTTTAGCTTGCTAATCCGATCGCTATATGTCAGGTGACTTTAGTTCTTTTACGAATCTTATTTCTGGTTCGATCTCGAAAAGAAACACTGAGCATAGCACTCTCCATACCATGGTGTGCAACTTTGAGCTTATTATGAGGCCTATAGTAAGAGGCCACGTTTCCGAACCGTATGTCATTACTACTGGTAACACACACTGATTGTAGACTTTCGTCTTTAGGCACGAAGTGTTTTGGTCGAAAAGATGTTATGTAGTTTCCCGAACGCTGCCCAGCCGAGTTAAATTCGTCGTAATATTACATCTCCCTGCCAGCCTCACAGCTCGCTGCAGAGGAATCGCCCTCGTGCTCAGCCAGGCTCAAAGACCTCTCACAGTCTAAGAACGCCAGGCATATAGGCAAATTAGACTCTTCGGTCTTCTGTAGACTGCCGTAGCGTATAGATGCGGTATATGGTAGTGTAAACTTTTCGATAACCGGCTTCCTCGAGAGGCTATTTAAGTCATCGAACCTACGCGCGAGACTATTCGTGACTTACTTGACTTATGGTCCTATGTCCCCTAGATGGGGCAGAGGGCGTCCACAACAGTCCTCCATCGCCTTCGGTCTTGAGCTATGTGTTTGATCTCGCTCCAAGTCTTGCCGATCTTCTTCGCCTCGTCTGCCACAGTGCGCCGCCAAGTTTGCTTGGGGCGACCACGTTTGCGTTTTTTTGCGCGAGACTATTCGTGATGGCTCTCAAAAACAGCTTGTAGACATGACTCAGAGTCAGAAACCAGATGGATCTGTAATTCCTTAATAAGGCTTTTTTTTACCCCTTTCTTAAAGAAAAACACCACCAAGCCTATGTTCCGTGCCTCTGGCATTATTCCCTGGAGTAAGACGGAGTTACAGTGTCTGAAGGACTTTCAGTATCGGTTTATCACCCGCCGCGTTCAGAAGCTCCGAGGTTATTCCGTCATCACCCGGTGCCTTGTTGTTCTTGAGCTGTTTGAGAGCCATCCTAATCTCGTAAGAGCTGATGTCCGGGATATCTTCGGTATAGTGTCGAGTTAGCTTAGCTCTTAGAACTGTCCTGTGGCTGAGCTATTAACAGGTTTGGTGACCGAGGTATAATATAGCTGTCCATAAAAACTTTTCGATCTCACCCAGAACCCTCAGCTTTTGTTGAATTTACACTATCATCCGCTGTCTTCAGCTGGCTTCACCCAGTAGAGTTGTCTCTAGCGAACATTATGGAGCTTTGATTCCGCTTTATTGCCTCTTTAATATTATTAGTTATAAAGTTGCGAATACACATCTCAAGGACTTCCTTATCTAAGGACCTATTTAGATACTTAAACGTTTTGAAAACTTTAAATAATGTATGAACAATTTCAGTATCGGAATACGATGTTGGCTTCAGTTCCGGAATTGAAATATCGGAAAAAATCTATCCGAAATTCCGGAGTTACGAAATTCCGGAATTCCGGTATTCAAGCCCTATTTAAAACAGAAGTTCAACTAGGGTGTAACTTTTTTTTAATAAGGGGGCAAGATTAATTTAAATGTGAATTTCACTAATAAATAAATAAATAAACGAATATTGATCATAGTTTTGAGGCTGTCCTCATAATAACGGAGCATTTTTTGCAGTTTTATTATTAGTTTTCGTAAATAGGTACTTACCTATTTTTTGTATGGGAGAAAAAATAAATTAAAAACAAATAATTAAAATAATTGTTGTAGCAGCAGGTGACAGCAAACAATGTATCTTGATGTTCTGAAACTTCACTCGTATTGTCTCTAACTGGATCAATCACTTCACTCGTATTGTCTTTTCTGTGTAAGTACATTTGGTTGTTTAAATTATACATAATGTCAAATCTAAATAATAATCATATCTCTTGTTCCCACCACTGCAACTCCTGTACAGCCCAAAACCAAACCAGAAGTTTTGGAGTCCGTCAGGGATTTAAAAGCAGATGTAGGTGGTTGATGAAATATGATATTGACTTCTCTTTCTAGTAGTGTTAGATATTGCGTCTGAAAGGATATGAAGCCATTTTATTAATTAGCCAGACGCAGGTTAGCGAACCATCTCTGCATTGTCAACATTCCACCAGCTAGCACTAAGCGTTTCGATAACTCTTTTGTAATGCGAACAGCTAGGGACTGGAATTCGCTGCCTGCTGCTGTCTTTCAAAAACACTATAGCAGGGACTTTTAAAGGCGAGAATGAATAGCCACTTACAGGGCAGATATGTACCATCCTCGATTGCATCTTACTTAAAATCAGGTGCGATTGCGGTCAAATACCTGCCTTGTTCTGCATAAAAAAGAATGTGAATTTGCACTCAGTATGCCACTAGCCGCCCACAAAATAACATAAAATATAGCGACATACCATCAAAAACATTTTCATATATTTTAATAAGGTCATCTTAACCACCTGAGTTATCGACATGCACTTTCAATTTATGCAGCTATTCAATTAATTATTATTTTTGACAGCGGGTAGCCATTTTTATGCGGTACACTGTCACGCGAGCCTCAGGGTATTTTGTGTTTGCATAAATATTTTAGACGTTTCAGATTCAATATTTGGGTACGGGACTATTCCCACTTCTCGTTCCCACCGCTGCAACTCCTGTGTAGCCAGGATCTACAGCTTGATCGCCAATGACCCAACCAGTGAAGGCCAAGTTTGTCCCGGGGGAAAGTTAAACTGGCATTGGACCTGCAACGAAATTTATCAGAAGAACATACTAGGAGAAGAGAATATTAGCTAGCTCATCATCGTCAGGTCATTTAGTCTCCACTGCAGAAGCATCCTTTTTAATTTTCCAGAGGCAAATGGAGAATTTGGCCTACACTCCCCACGCTGGCCAGACGGGTTGGGGATTTGGCTAGCTACCACAAACCCAAGTCTGTGGCCTTAGTAACTTAGCATTGCTGTGTTTCGGCAGTTGAATTAATATAGTTTCTCTGTAGTAGAGGATTCCGGGTGAAGCATGCGTTTGGTGAATTTCAATATTGAAACCACTAACAGGACATAATTTTTGGGATTGAATTCAGTTTTGAGCTTTTTGTTCTGTTATAAAAAACCTTACTGTTATTCGTTCGTTCGTTTCAGCCAAATGACGTCCACTGCTGGACAAAGGCCTCCTCAAAGGTTTTCCACAATGAACGGTAGTGCGCTGCCCGCATCCAGGCTCTTCCCGCGAACCTTACCTTACTGTTAAAATCATATTTTTTCGCAGAGGTCAGTAAAAAAACTGAATTGCATCCGAAATTCCAGTTTTTCAAGTCAAATATTCTTTAGGATTTACTATAATAAGTGGAAGCAAATCCCACGGTCTTCCTCAATGAAGCCTCCATTGCTATATTACCCAAAAAAATGCGGATGTAAATTCAATACTTTATTGAGAACTAATTTGGAGAACGTCGCATTTTCATACAAATGGTGCGACTTTCCGCGTAACTGTAACTTATTTATGTTACTCAGGTACTTTTTACTGCTATACTGTTCACCGTAATACAAGTTAATCTTTTTGACAACTAGATGGCGCTGTCTTGAGTTAGGATGCGATGTGGAAGTATTTTTTAATCACATAGAAAACGGGACTATTCCCACGTCTCGTTCCCACCGCTGCAACTCCTGTGTAGCCAGGATCTACAGCTTGACCACCAATAACCCATCCAGTGAAGGTCAAGTTTGTCCCAGGGGAAATTACTGTCATTGGACCCGCGACGAAATTAATCAGAAGAACATAGGAGTTCGAAGTTAAGGTTCGACTTCCCTGTGCAAAGCGGATGACAGGAGAAAAAGGATAAGTAACCTTAATTCATCATCATCATCATTTCAGCCACAGGACGTCCACTGCTGAACATAGGCCTCCCCCAATGACTTCCACATCGCACGGTTGGTAGCGGCCTGCATCCAGTGCCTTCCTGCTACCTTTATCAGGTCGTCCGTCCCACGCTGCGTTTTCCGGTACGCGGCCTCCATTCCAGAACCTTGCTGCCCCATCGGCCGTCAGTTCTGCGTATTATGTGCCTTACTAAGTAACCTTGATTACAAAGAGTACGTAATATGTTTTATTCCTTGATTCTCCACCAGATGTTTTTTTGAAAAAAAAAACATGTTTAAAGTCTTTATGTAACAGTTATTTATAATACGAAATTTTCAATTGTGTCGTTTGGTTTCCATTGCTCTTTATTTTACGTGAATGCGAAACATTAAGTTATTGTGGACCTTCCAATATTAAATTATATTTATAGCTGATGAGGCGAACTTCATCATCATCATCATTTCAGCCATAGGACGTCCACTGCTGAACATAGGCCTCCCCCAATGATTTCCACAATGGCCGGTTGGTAGCGGCCTGCATCCAGCGCCTTCCCGCTACCTTTATGAGGTCGTCGGTCCACCGTGTCGTCGCAGAACTGACAGCCAATGGGGCAGCAAGGTTCTGGAGTGGAGGCGAACTTCGTACCACCTAAAATATGCCTATGTTCATTAGAAATAATGTAGAGTTGTAATGGATAATTTTTTTTAATCGGTCCAGTAATTTTGGAGGCTATTTACAAACAAACAAATATTCTCTCTTTATAATATTAGTGTAGATCTATGAGTTTGAAACATCCAGGTGCTTCCTTCCTTCAACAGTACCTCTAGTAGGAAAAACTTTCGAGTTCGTTTCGTTGCGTATTCAAAGTGTCATCGAAAAATTTTGTATGAAAAATTAAACAGCGCCCCCTATATTATAGCCGCCCTAGGGGGCGCTGTTTAATTTTTCATACAAAATTTTTCGATGACACTTTGAATACGCAACGAAACGAACTCGAAAGTTTTTCCTACTAGAGGTACAGATCGTCGGTCCACCAAGTGTCACTATAACAATGCCATGAAATAGTTGTCAAAACCTTCCTTCTTCGGGTTTTTTCATTTCTCACAATAAACTTTTTCTAACTTACTGTTCTCAATAAAAGTTTGTAGAAACTGTTATTTATTTAAATAATAGGTACAGTTAGTTTGGACATTGTAAAGATTGTTTACAAAACAATTAAGGATATTTTACAGTCATAACAACTGTTTGTATTACAATAGCACAAGAAAAAGGTGTATCTTTAACGTAGTTTTTATAACTTCTCGAGATTTTACAATATGACGTTAGTTCTTTTCACCAAAGAAATTCTATAACAGTAATTATCCTGCTTTCGCCTCCGAGATTTATTTTACCGTGTAGTACCCCTGTACGACAAGCCAATCCGCACACAATATTCAGCGCAGTAGTAGTAAAAAACAAAAGAGCGGGCAACCCCACCCCTACCACGCTGTGGGCTCGGTGTCCGAGCGGTCTCATTCCTTTGTGCGCACGCGCAACGACCGCACGCAGTATAAGAAAAATGCTTAAGTGACGTCACCANAACAACCAACAATCATTATCATCATCATCATTTCAGCCATTGGACGTCCACTGCTGGGCCTCCCCCAATGTTTTCCACAATGGCTAGATTATAAATCTTATTGAACCTGTAAAAATATCATCAATTTTAGGAAAATTATAAATTACCAAATTTTCCCGCCAAGAAAACAATACATTTTTTTACGGTTTGTTTTCTTTTTTTAGAGCAATGTGTTAGGTTTTGGTAACCACAATTTCGCCAATGTCACCTAGTTACTTAGTACAAAACTAGTTGGCGCCACTAGCGTTTTGGTGTACTTACAAGTAGCGCCATCTGGTGAATACGAATTCGATAATACGTTTATTCTTATGCTGCTTTTACACTGCACGGTAAATGCGGTAATTAGCCAAGTCAAGTCAAAAAAACAGTGGAGTGGGGATGAAAAATGAATGAATTTCATCCCCACTCCTCTGTTTTTTTTTACTTGACTCGGCTAATTTCCGCATAGTGTAAATCCGCCATTAGAATCTAACCAAAATGCCTCTATGACCGTGGTAGTTATGAAAACAGCGCTTTTTATGAGCTTAATTTAAAAAAATGGAACTTTTAATGACATTTAACCAACAGTTTTAAAGGATGATGGGCATATTGGGCGTTAAACCAACAGAAACAAAAAGTATACTAAATTAAAGCTTAATACTAGTACTTCATTTCATAGTATGACAACAATCCTGAAATACGCGGGGATAGAGGTCGATGAATATGCAAAGTTTCCATAGTATTTCACATCACATTAGAGTAATAAAATAGTAGGTATTAGGTCAATGAGATTGCTTTTATCGATCATATTGAGAGTATTGTATCATATCTTACTATCGATTCTATCGATTTAGTAAGTATGTATGTATACCGAATAAATTATAATCGATTATTCGATTGCAATAATCGATTATATTGCTGAAAATAAGGAATTGAATTAACAATCAAATGATAGTAATGATGGTAATCAATAAAATCGATTAATCGAATTGTTAATCAATAAATCGTTATTTGGCAATATCGATTAATAATCGATCCGTGATCGATTATGCGACAACACTACAACTTAACTGGTAGAAATCCCACTGAAACATGACTGTGTTCATGTCATTTCTCTAAATGAAACCTAACTATGGTCCTACGCTTATAATGTAGATATACCATTTGTTGGCCCCACTCCTGAACTGTTGGACATAATAATGGATAAATAACTTAATGTATTTAAAATGTAAGTAGATAAGTATGTTAATTAATAATATTTTTTGATTGCGCAATAAAGCACCTATTACTATTACACGTTATGTCAATTTCCAAGCAAACCCGGGAGTTTTTGGTAGTTATTTATATGAAAATATATTTCTGACATTAAGTCCTAACAAATAATAGTAGTTACATTTCTGTTGGTTTTACGCCCAGATTCCATAGAAAAGTGCCCATCATTCTTTCTTTCCCAAGATTCGCGACAGCAACAACAAGCGGTCGCACGTTATAGACGCATCCGACGCGAACGCTTCTAACTGGATGCGCTATGTGAACTGCGCGCGACACTGGTACGAGCAAAACCTCGTCGCGTACCAGTACCAGGGCCAGATCTATTACAGGTCAGTACCAGAAGCGTCATCATCATCATCATTCGACCAACTGGATGCGCTATGTGAACTGCGCGCGGCACTAGTAACTACGACTATTTCACTTTGATCACCTGATTTCACCAGGTGAAGTGTCTGACTGACTTAGATGTCCTAGATCACCTGAGTGATCAAATCCAGGTGATCAAAGTGGAATAGACTTCTTTGATTAAGAACATAATTAATATTAAAATAATAATTAATGTTATAGTATGTACTAGCACAGAATACATAATAGTAGCAACAGAAATTGCACTTCTTTGTGTAGGACCAGATGCCGACATTTTAACGGTAATAATAATAATGCAAAATATCCAACGCACATGGTGCATTCGAAATCGCACCTTACTACTACGCTCACAAGAGCGAAATTTTTTTGTGTTCAGAATTGATCTACCTCACAGCTCAAGCGTCAGGGTTGTATAAGCAAAATAAAAACTTAATTTTAAGAAGCATTTATTGTATTTACGATTGGTAAACTTTTATCTAGTGGTGTTTGTATAATCGTACCATCTCTAAAGTACCTATTAATAAACTTCAGTGTTACGATAATTCGAAATTGGACAAACACACGGTGGATCGAAATGGCATTAAAGTGGACATAGGGATTTTTTCCGGAAAATCGAATTTTAAAAATTGCCAATCGATAATCCTTTGCTCACTCATCACGACATGTCATATCACATTTTTCTCTAAACCTGATACTTTAGCTTAAAAAAAATAATTTGTGTTTTTTTTGTATGAAACGAGACATAAAGTGCTAATTTTCTCCGAAGACCTGCTAGATCGTGACTTGAAACAACCTAGGTCGGTATAACTGCATTATTTATTAATATTCTAAGCTATTTCCAGCTGCTCCAAACCGCAACTTAGCCTGTTAAACGATTTCGAAAAAAATTAAAAATTGACTCTTCTTGTAATTGTATTTTAGTTCTTTTTTTTTAGAAAAAGCTTCGATTACGGTACTAGAAAGTGATTTTATCGTTAGGTGACATTGTTATCTATTCTCAAAACCTGTTAAACCCTTTCTTTCCTATCAGCACATGACTTTAAAACAACAATGAAGTTACTCATACCTCGTAAATAACGTGTTTTGCGAATAAGCAGATAATGGTCAGGGGTGGGGGTAAAAAACAGATAATGATCAAACGAACTTACCAAGTGAAGTTCGATCTGAATTATCCTGTTTTCGCCGAAGAGATTTAAGGTCCCTCCCAACCCGAAGATTTCTATATCTTCTTCCCTGGAGGTAAACGTCAATGTCATCTCTTCTCTAAATATAATGAGACCGCTCGGACACCGAGCCCACAGCGTGGTAGGGGTGGGGTTGCCCGCTCTTTTGTTTTTTACTACTACTGCGCTGAATATTGTGTGCGGATTGGCTTGTCGTACAGGGGTACTACACGGTAAAATAAATCTCTTCGGCGAAAACAGGATAATTCAGATCGAACTTCACTTGGTAAGTTCGTTTGATCATCTAATAAACTGACTTTACTGTTATTTGTATATGTACAGTTAGTTTACAAAAACGCCAATAAAACTCATTAATTTTTGCAAATAGGCTTTTAAAAAGCACTTTTACACGTCCCAGTATTAACCCTACCACTGCTTCAGGACAATAAACGGGCCAGTGCTGAGAAGAAGCAGCGCAAAAAACTAAGTCACTAAAATCACTATCTGTGCAATAATAAACTGACTTTCCTCTTATTTGTTTAGGTACGAGTATAGTTAGTTTAAAAAAACACCAATGATAGTTATACCTAGTTAACGGTTAAGGTTAAGGTGATGCAACTAAGGCTAACTGCTCTTACACCCGTATTCACAAACGATGCTTACTTAAGTGAAGAAGCAAATCAAACGCAGTGTTGAATAGAGCTTTGTGATTGGTTCGTGTGTCATCCTGTGTGTCCACGCTCACTGTGATACCTCATAGTAATGTTTGTAAATACGGGCGTTAGAGTTTTGAGTTAAGAGATTATTTAAAATTTCAATTATTCATTATTATTTGCCAAAAACATATCCCTAAGTTTCAAACCAGTTGTCAAATTTATTAAGGCATGCGTGGACCTTTTAAAGTATTTTCTTCGTTAATTTGGTGTATTAAGGTCCATTTCGTATTGAAAATATGCGCAAAGGAGTAAAGTGACTGTCGTCTGTTTTGGAAATGATCGTGCCAGTAAAATAAAGGGCAAGTTGTGTCTAATTTAGAAAAGAATGTAAAATGTAAAATGAATCAAAACCATCGTCATGATTTGGAGCGCGCATTTGTGATTGCATTTTTAAATTCCCACCTCTCATTCCCACCGCTGCAACTCCTGTGTAGCCAGGATCTACAGCTTGACCGCCAATAACCCAATCAGTGAAGGCCAAGTTTGTCCCGGGGGAAAGTTGAAACTGTCATTGGACCCTCAACGAAATTAATCAGTAGAAAGATTAATCAAAGACAAAGTAATAAATCCTTTATGCATGGACTATTAAAATAGTGCTTACAAATCATCAAAAGTTAAAAAACGACTAATAAAAAAACTTAATAGTTTTGCTCATTTGGAGCCTTTACATGTATCATAATCTTTTTACCCTACCAGCGCTTCGAGACCAACATTTGGCAAGTGCTGAGAAGAAGCGCCGCAGCAAACTCAGTCACCATCACCACTGTCTGACGGTTGAAATAAATAGAAACAGACATCTTAATCATGACTTCACAAATCTTGGCCGTCACTACCGTGCACCTCAACTTAAGGTGTTTTCGAAAGGGCAATAAAAACGTGTACGAACAAAATGCGGGCCCCTTATGGTACTGCGTCGTAAACTGTGGTTGTGGTCGCATCGGGGTTCCGGGTTTGATCCCGGTTGTGACAAACATGGTGGATAACAGTATTGGAGTTATGGTTGGTACTTGTGTATTAGAAAAATCTATACTAAAATTATAAAGCTAAAGAGTTTGTTTGCTATAACTAGCTGTCCACGCTACGTCTTCCAGCCCGTGGTCGCCATTCGAGATCTTTTCTGCCCCAATGGCCATCGTCTCTACGAGCTATGTGCCCCGCGCACTGCCACTTGATTTTAGCAATTCTGCGAGCTATGTCGGTCACTTTGGTTCTCCTGCGGATCTTCTCATTTCTGATTCGATCACACAGGGAAACTCCGAGCATAGGGCGCTCCATCCTCCTCTTTGGGTGACCTACTAGGTAGCCCGACGACCTGGTAAAGGTCGTGGGAGGAGCCTGGATGCGGGCCGCGCTGGATCGTTCATTGTGGAAAACCTTGGGGGAGGCCATTGTCCAGCAGTGGACGTCATTTGGCTGAAACGAATGAACGAACGAACTAGCTGTGCCCGCGACTTCGTGTTCGTGAAAATAGTTTGAATAATGTTTGCCGTTTTTGCAAAATTTTTCTTTACCTACTGTTCCGCCCCTTTTGGCGGTAGGGTGATGTTATATCTACCTATAGTCCAAATCTAAAGCCTTTCTGGATAAATGGGCTATCCAACAAAAAATATATTTTCAAATCGGATCACCAATGAGATTAGTGCGTTTAAGCAAACAAACAAACTCTAGATACAGCTTTATAATATTAAGGCCCACCTAATCCTAACTATAACGATAACCGGTGTTTTTTGTATTGAGTTTCACAGATTTTTGACGTTTGTTAAAGTAGATAATGAGTATAATCTTCACAACCATCAGTCATGTTGTATCACGTTTTTAATTAAAACAAACACATCATTATAGGTAATTAGTCCTGCCAAATTAATAACATTAGCGTAGATATTACTAAGAACTCAAATGTGACTCTAATGCCCTTCAAAAGACTTGCAAATGGTTCGCACAAACGATACTTGCTTAAGTGAGGCAGCAAATCGAACGCACAGCGTTGAATAGAGCTAGCTCTGTGGTTCGTGTGTCACCCTGTGCGTCTACGCGCACTGTGAGACCTCATAGTAATGTTTGTGAAGGGCGTATGTATCTACACTTATTTATTACGAGTATTATAGAGAGAAAAGATTTCATTATTTGTATTGAATAAGCGTTGAAACTGCTGGACCTATTTGAAAAATTATTTTATTAGGAGAATCCTACATTATTTCTTGTGAACATAGGCGGTACGAAATTCGCCGGGTCAGCTAGTTTTTGTTAAAATAATCACCAGCCAACTTTTAAACGGATTAGGTTCAGGTTCATGATCAATTATAAATATTAGCAGATACTTATTATAAGTAATTTATTTACTGTAAAATAGAGCTTTTAATAGGCCTTTGTCCAGCAGTGGACGTCTTTCGGCTGAAACGAAAGAATGTAGAGCTTTTACATATCCCAATATAGGTATTTTAACACTACCATTGCTTCGGGACAATAAATGGGCCAGTGCTGAGAAGAAGCAGCTTAAGAAACTCAGTCACTATTGTCAAGCTCCAAGCTGTAGATCCTGGCTACACAGGAGTTGCAGCGGTGGGAACGAGAGGTGGGAATAGTCCCGTTTTTTGGCAACATCTTTTTATGGGTTTACAATAATGTTTTATTGATGCGAGTTAGGCAGTTAAAATAACTGTATTATTTATTAGCATAACTGCCATCCCTAATTTAAAACAATGTCAAAATAAAACTTTTTGTTCAAACTTCACAGTAATGTCAAAAGTTGACAGAAGGTCCTAATTCACTAAATACAAAGTGGTACATGTGACTCACCTTATTGTTAAACATTTTAAAACACCTTTTTTTGCCTTCATTGTTTTTTTATTGCTAAAGAGGTTCGACAAAATGGTTTCGGACAAATAAAAAGAAGGATACAACTTAAATTATTGCTTCCTAAAAATTTTGTGAGACGCAATTTTGGTTTGTTTGCATTTAACTGTTTTTGGGACGCGTTTTTTGACGTTTGTTAAAATATGCGACCTTGGGCTCGATAAAGTACATTTTTGTGTTTGTACTTAAAAACTTGAACAATGTTCGCAAATAAAAATGATTTGATTTGATTTGAATATTAGCTTGCAATCATTTGTCTCCCGGTTTGCAACGGAGGGAAGTGGATATTAATACGCTTTTATTAGGTCGTCGTGTATGTAAAAACTTTGTAAAGAATCTTAATTACACGCACTTCTAATTCTTGTATCATCATGAAACTTGGCAATTATATTATGTAGATTAGATGACAATACAATATTATGGTACCATCGAGCCGGTTTGATGATGGTACTGGAAGGTCCTGAACGAAACGAGGTTCATTGGATTTGTCTTTTCGAGCATAAAATTGAAAGCGTGTTTTTAGTTTTTTTGAACTATTTTCTTTTCCTACACTCTTCTGATTAATTTCGTTTCGAGTTCCAAGACAGAGCTATCCCTCGGGACTATTCAAACTTCGCTGTTTGCGTTTCATTGAAAGAAAGAAAGAAAGAAAGAGATAAGGAGAAACTAGGGATGCCAGGTGTCCGGCTTTAGCCGGACATGGTTGGCTTTTTAGGGACTTGTCCCGCCTGTCAAAAAGCATAGTAGATGACACTACCAACTAATTGGCGTCTATTTACTCCGGCAATGTTTGTAAGTAAATAATGACAGATGACGTCACTGTACAAAAACTAAACAAACTGAAATTAAACCGTCACTGACCTACACCAACGCAACTATACAGTTTCCAATGAAACAAGAAAAAATGTGTTTGGGAGAAGGCGAAGAAGTGCAAGAGAAAATGTTTAGGGTTCCGTACGTTTTAGTTATAGATTTTATTTTGATTTGGGTATCATGTACAATCCGTTTTGTCTGGGTCGTGGAGATGAAATGAATGAAAGAAAGAAAGAAATATTTATTACGATGAACATCACTTAGAGAACAAAGAAAGTATACGGAAAAAAGACAGACGGAAAATGACTTGATGATGACGATTTAGTTAGTTCTTGTTAGAGTAGGCGCACACCGTTGATTTTTCGTCGGCCGATAGTTTAGTCGGGCAGTTGATCAGTATGGGCATGTATGGGAGTGCGCACACTACGCCGATTCGATTTGGCCGATTCTTCATACAAATTAAAATCGGGCACAACTATCGGCCAACTAAAAATCAACGGTGTGCGCCTACTCTTATTTGTCTAGTTTTCAACTTGTGTGTGATATTTATTAATACGTATTTTCAATCAATCAAATAACGTCTTTAAAAAGTACTTTAAAGTCTGGGCCAGGGGTGGCCAACTTGATTAGACATAAGATCTACTGTTTACTAACGAAACCCTGGGTGATCTACCACTTAACTTCTTGAAATCTTAAATGAAACAGCATAGTATAGTACACAATCATGTAGTATTTTTTGCCTTGCCACGATCGACTGGACTAATAGTCACGATCGACCGGTCGATCTCTGGTCTAGGCTTAAGATGTGCGCTGTGATATGCTTTTATCGCGCCATTTTATCGTTTTTACGCGATAAGCCCTGACGTTTGTCGTTTATTGACGATATAATTTTATCACGGTGAGCATCCTTACCCGGGAAATCTAGTTAGTTATCAGTTTGATGTATAACGTGATTTTTTGTAGCTTTGAAATCAATAAATAGTTGATTGAGATAGTATAAATGACGTCATCGCTCAGTATTGATACAAAATAACTAACCAATCACAAAGTTTATGAAACCTTCCTACTGGCCCCTAAATATTCTGAATCACACCCAAAACCCGGTTCACTAAATAGATAACCACCTATTATGACAAACGGACAGACAAAAAACTATGTTAGTGGACACAGAAGTTAGTGGAACGGTTACATTAAGAAAAGGAGCGACGAGCGATTTTAAATACATACTTTCACACTCCACACTTAAGTAATTACGTTACTTACTTCGCTTACCATACTTGCTTCACTTACTATACTTATTTCACTTACAATACTTATTTCACTTACTATACTTATTTCACTTACTATACTTATTTCACTTAGGGCTGATTTTTCAATCGTCGAATAACTTAACTGAAGAATAAAATTGTCATTTTGACTTATGTCCAATACTGAAACTGTCAATGTGCCAAACTTATTCTTCAGTTAAAAGTTAACCAGCGATTGAAAAGTCAGCCCATATTATACTTAATTCATTTATTTCACTTACTTAAGCTACTTTTACAGGTACTTCATAATATAAATGCGAAAGTAGCTTCAAGTAAAGTTTTCATGCACATTTCTGAAAAAAAATATTGAAGAAAACTAGTTTTTGCCCCCGGGTTCACCCACTTAAACAGGTTTCATTTCATAATTTCTTAAGAAACTTTGAACTTTTGAAACTTGGACATTTCGCAACTTGGACATTTTGCAACTTGGACATTTTGCAACTTGGACATTTTGTGACTTTGATATTTTGCATGCAACCACTTGACAATTTGCAAATTGGACATTCTGAGACTAAAGGCTTTTTTCCGACCAATCTCCTAAAAAATGCACATTTTTGACTTACACACTATTAGAACTTAACTAACGATTAAAATATCGATTTCTAACAAACCAAAATCACAAACTCCTTCCTGTATCTATTGGTCATAGAACAGATTCAGTCCCGCACTGTATACAAAGCGTTACAGACGGACAAGCAGACAATAAATCAAATAGATAGCAACTCAAAGCACCGAACAAAGCTGGGCTGGTTCGGCTGTTAAGGCGACGCCTTTTGTATTTATTTATTTATCATCATATAGTTATATCATTTGTCATATAAGTGCCACTTGTGGTCTAAAATGAATAAATATTTTTGATTTTGATTTTATTTACTAGCGGCCGCACGCGACTTCGTACGCGCGGACCCCGTTTTACCCCCTTAGGGGTTGAATTTTGCTAAATCCCGTCTAAGTGAGCACCTACGTTCTAAAAGGCACCCCCATGAAAAATTTAAGACTCTAGCACTTGTAGTTTTTGAGATTTCGTCATGAGTGAGTGAGTCAATCCGTCAGTGACCTTTCGCTTTTATATAGATAGATTTATTTTACAAATCATATTTCATAAGTTACAGTTTTTTTTATGCAGAACAAGTTTTTTTCACTTGAGATAATAAAAATTAGTCCTCTTACTAATAAAAAGTTACACAGTTGTTGATCAATGCTTTTTAAAATGACATTTCCATACTTAACGTCACTTTAAAACACTGTTCAACGAGCGTGTAAGTTTTATTAGTAAGGGGGTTAGAATATAAAAAATAACTTTTTATTGGCGGTACTAAGTTCGCTGGGACAGCTAGCAAATTCTAAACAACTGTCCTCTATATTGTCTGGGAGAGATGGCTTTATAGCAGGCCTGTTCATCTCCGCGAGTTTACATCGAAAACAAAACACGCACGATTGCCCCCTACAAGAGTACTATTCGACAAGGCCTCACATACGAGCGAATATTGACTCACGCACGCGTATTCTTGTGTATGATGGAAAAAATAAAGAAAATGGTGTACTAAATACTGTGCAGTATTTAACTGCCTAAATAATAATAAAAACACAGAATGTACTTTTTTAAGTTGCCTGAAGACACTGAGAGGTAAATAAGTAGTTAATATTATTCATGATAATTCATGCTAAATCATGTATTTCCTCCGCCATTTTCTGCAGATTGGCACCTCACGTCACATCATTTTACCGAAGTCAGCCCTATAGCTTCGGCGCAGTACCGATCACTGACGTTTGTCAACAAAACTTCTGACAAACTTGCTTGACTCTTGAGACAAGCTAAATTACACCATATTGTTAATGACATTGAGCATACATTTTTTTAAATACCTTCGCGAAGTAAAACTTCTGTACGTAGTACTTATTATTATTCTGTGTTTATAGCGATAAGACTTGGCTTAATTGTACCGTCATAAAATACCTATCATTATTTCTTTTTATTTTTTTTCAGAAAAGTAAAAATAGTTTTTACCCGACTGCGCGACGCAAAGGATTGGTAATGTGTTTATTTACTAAAACTGCTATATTCAAGCCTCAGTCTCATTTTGATTAAATCAAATCAAATTTTTTTTTGAGATTTGATTTTTTTTATGCATAACATGGCAGGTATTTGACCACAATCGCACCTGATGTTAAGTGGGATGCAGTCTAGGATGGTACATATCTGCCCTGTAAGTGCCTATTCACTCTCGCCTTGAAAAAGCCCGGATTATTTGATTAAACTAAAAGTTTGTGTCGTCGCCTTAACGTTACAATGTTAAGACATTCTTCGTGTAGAATGCGCTTCGACGTCAGTCCGTAGTTAATGACCGTTGACTCATTTTTTGTGGAGATAATATGAGTCTGGGAAAGGATACATGAATATGTCAAAAATTTGGATGACCCCCGATTTTGAGGGTAGACGGGTAATGTTTTGGGAGTTTTTGAGGGTGTTTTTTGAGGAGGACCACCGGTAATCTGGTTGAACTAGTGGACTACCGAGAAAAAGGTTGCGGGTTCAATCAACACATAGGTATTAATACAAATATTATTATAGTTGTTGCAATTCACGAAGGCGAGTGAGCTTTACATGTGTGGTGGCTCGCTACTGTTCGCTTTTCAAAAGTTTTGACAGACATTACACTATCGTTATGTGCATGTACACGTACACACACAAGTAAAGCTCATTTGCCTCGTGAGTTGCAAGAACTATATCAATAGTTATAAAAAATTCTGGAGTTAAATTTTCTACCAATGTCTAAGTAGCTCAGATGGTGAGAGGACGTAGAGAAAGGTCGTGGGTTCGATTCCCACCTTAAGCAATTAGATTTTATCAAGTTATTGAAAATTTAAAAACAAATATCAATATTTAATACATTTTGCCCGCAGCTTTTTTCGCCCGGCTTAATTTCGGTTTATCAAATAAATAATATCTCGCCCTTTAAAAACCGGGATAAATTTTATCCAGTGTTTACTTTCGCATGCATAATTTAATATGTAATTAATTAAATATAATGCGTTTTTATTCGTCTGCTGTTTTATAGAGTTCAATTTCAAAAGATAAGATTTAATTTAATTTACGCCTGTGGCAGTTTTAATAATGGAATCTAAATATATGTAACTCAAAGGTGACTGACTGACTGACTGACATAGCGATCTATCAACGCACAGCCCAAACCACTGGACGGATCGGGTTGATTTGGCATGCAGGTAGATGTTATGACGTAGGCATCCGCTAAGAAAGGATTTTACGAAACTCCACCCCTAAGGGGGTAAAACGGGATACACGCGTACGCAGTCGTGGGCGGCCGCTAGTCCTTTAATATTATGGAAATAATAATGATTTAATCAAAATATATCTTGAATTTCAAAGCCTTTTCTCCAAAAATAACTCTCAATTTGATTCTGTCAAATCAAAATTTCTCTTCATTACATTCCCACGGTACATACTGAACTCATTTATTACCGAAATTCATTAAAAATGTACAATGAAACTCATTAAAACTCGACGCATACAATACGTAGGGATTTTTTCATTTTTTCATGGATTTTTTTTATTTATTTTCGCCAATCTAATTATATATGTGAATCGGAAGTTCGGGATAGTGATTGATGAAGAAAGACGCGTTCAACATGGAGGCTTTAACTTGAGTCCGTTTGACACAGAAAAACACCTTTTAACTTTATTGCGCGCGTGTTCTCCTTTAAAAACTGAGATTAAAACAATCACATAAGAAATAAGAAAGAAAGAAGAAATGTTTATTTAGTATCATCGACTTAAAACTTAAAGGTTTGCGTAGTTTTTGATAAAGTGGCGCAATGTGTGTATTCACTGGCCCATTTATTGTCCCGAAGCAGTGTGGGGTTAATACTGGGACGTGTAAAGTCTACTTGCATAAATAAAATGAGTTTATGAGTTTTTTATGATTTTTGTTTGTTGAATGATTTATTTGCAGCCTCCAATAATGTTGAGTAATAACGTATCATTATGACCGCACCCTTACAAGCCAGGTGTGAATCCATCATACGACAACAATGTTAATTCGACCAGCGCGTAGGGGGTTCGATTATGGCCCTATTCTGCAAGGTTTTGGCACTTTATTAAGGCTAAATACGGTTAAAGTTAGGTGGTGCACTCAGCATCAACGTACTTTAACCGTAACTATAACTGATAGTGACTGACGCCCTTTTTTTGAGACGCGCTCGTAGCTTAAGAGCTTTTCCAGCTTCACCGGGGTGGTGAGTACAGACAAACATTACTATGAGGTCTCACAGTGTGCGTGTACGCACAGGGTGACACACCAACCAATCATAGAGCTCTATTCAACGCGTGCGTTCGATTTGCTGCTTCACATAAGCAAGTATCGTTTGTGAATAGGTACGTATTATTACAGTATAAACCATACCACTGCTTCGGAACAATAAATGGGCCAGTGCTGAGAATAAGCAGCGCAAGAAACTAAGTCACTATTGTCAGTCTGTTTCTCAATATTTTATGATTTAAAAATAAAATAAAATTACCTTATTTCAAAAAGATTTTTTCTGCTGTATTTAGTTATTATACCGCGGGTGTCGTAAGAGGCGACTTAGGGACTACACATCAAACAGAGAACGGGCAGCAGCGCTCTCTGACAAACATCAATCTTTTAAACTGCGATCTCCAACCCGCCTGCCAAGCGTGGAGATTATGGCAAACCCCTCCACTATAGTGGAGGAGGCTCATAGTCCAGCAGTGGCTGTTGATGTTTAAAAAAATACCTACCTTACTTCGAAAAGATTTAGTTATTTTCTCCAGAATAAGGACGAAAGTAATTTGGGGAGCACTGACCCGCACCATAATCAGCGACACATTATATTATTACATATTATTTTATATTATAATAACACGTCATGCAATATATTGCCTCCGAACAATGTTTTTGTTTTTGCAATGCGAATTCTTTCGGTTTTTTCTTTATTCCTTTCCAATTTCTTGCTTTTTTGTAATAATATTGGTGTTCAAAGTTATAGTTGTTGCAATTCACGAAGGCGAGTGAGCTTTACTTGTGTGTGTACGTGTACATTATGCACATAAAGAAAGTTAGTGATTTGTGTGAAAAATCTAAACCGCTTAAGTTAGACGCTAGAAATTTGGCATGCAGGTATTTTAGTAAACTTAAAGCTTAGTTACAACAGGATATTGCAAAGTTCCCACGGGAACGGGAGTTAGCGGAAAATAACTTTTGTATGAAAAAATCTAAACCGCTTAAGTTAGACGCTTAAAATTTAGCATGCAGGTATCTTAGTCAACTTAAAGCTTAGTTACAACAGGATATTGCAAAATTCCCATGGGAACGGGAGTTAACGGGAAAAAACATTTGTATGAAAAAATCTAAACCGCGTAAGATAGAAAAAGGGGGTAAAACGGGATCCACGCGTACGAAGTCGCGGGCGGCCGCTAGTTTGACATATTTCCCATACTGAAACTGTCAATGTGCCAGCTATACCAGGATAAAAATTTGGTCGAATCGGGCCTTAGAGTAGGCGCACACCGTTGATTTTTCGTCGGCCGATAGTTTAGTCGGGCAGTTGATCAGTATGGGCATGTATGGGAGTGCGCACACTACGCCGATTCGATTTGGCCGATTCTTCATACAATTTAAAATCGGGCACAACTATCGGCCAACTAAAAATCAACGGTGTGCGCCTACTCTAAAGGTGTAAGTACTTATTCTTCATAATTTTAGTTTAGGCTACCCCAGTTATGGTTAAAAAAGCTAAGTCACTAAATTATTCATCACAATTTTAGAATATTCAATAAAATACTTTATTATTTTCTATCAAGAGCTACCATTCGTTATAACATAACTGTATTAATGTTAGTATATCGTAGGATAACACTCTAACCATCCAGAGAAAATATTCGTTGTCTAAACACTCCAAATATCGAGTAGACTTCGAAGAAGTTAGCGGTGACGGGTCGCTGGGTTCTGTACAGGAATTTTTAGGGATCTGTACACAAAATGAAAAGTTACTTAAGCCCGTTTTCACCTTCAATTCCTAATTTTTAAGTGAAAGGTTTTTGTTTCATAGGGGTCACTTAAAAATTAGGGATTGTGGGGTGAAAATGGGCATCAGTCACCTTTACCAGCCTCTTTATTAGGGCTGATTTTTCAATAGTCGGATAACTTTTAACTGAAGAATAAATTAGGCAGATTGACAGATTTAGTATGGAAAATATGTCAAAATGACAAGGTTATTCTTCAGTTAAAAGATATCTGACGATTGAAAAATCAGCCCTTAGTGCGAGGCAAGTAGTTCATGTATTCCTGTCAAGGTGAGAGGGCGTTTATTAGTTAAAAAAATGGCGACATGAAATTGTTACATTTTTTCACTTGACTAAATAAGTCCTTCAGTTTTCAGTTAAAATAAGTTTCAAGTCATAGTCGACAGAGATCACTGAACGCTATAATTCCTATACTATACATAATAGTTTTAACTTAGGCTTAGGGAATACCTAATAGCTCTGGAGTTAAGTAATTCTCAAACTTTAGTGCCTCTTTGAGTACTATTATTTTATTTTTGAATAGACACCTTTTGGTGGATCTAGAAATAAGGGTAGGTAAGGGTGTTTGAAAAGCTCCTTTTTCTACCATGTGGCGTTCAATAAAGTCTACTTGGCTGATAAAAGTATTCACAAACGATGTTTGCTTAAGTGAAGCAGCAAATCAAACGCACTGCGTTGAATAGAGCTCTGTGATTGGTTCGTGTGTCAGCCTGTGCGTCCACGCGCACTGTGAGACCTCATAGTAATGTTTGTGAATACGGGCGATAGTCTATTTTATCTTATTTTAGGAGTTTAAATAATTAAAGGGCCAAAAGCACCACGTGACTTTAGAGACACAAAATATATTTTTTATTGTTCCGTATATACCATACAATCTATACCTACTACTATTATAAATGCGAAAGTATCTCTGTCTGTCTGTCTCTCTTTCACGCTTAAACCACTAAACCGATTTTGATGAAATTTGGTATAGAGATAGTTTGAGTCCCGGGAAAGGACATAGGATAGTTTTTATCCCGGTTTTTGAAACAGGGACGCGCGCGATAATGTTTTTCTGTGACAGACAAAATTCCACGCGGGCGAAGCCGCGGGTGGAAAGCTATTATTAGAATAAATAAGAAATAAGTTTCATGTTAAAACTAAAAATAAAAATAATAATCAGTGAAAAACGAAGAAAATATCTTACTTATTTGATAACTTCATTTCACAGACCCCTGTTTCGAACCCCCAAGGGGTGTTAACCACTTTGGGAACCACTGTTTGAGACCGATAACCTAAGACCGATAAAAAATAAGCGTTATTTATAGCTTATTATAATTATCACCCATCCTCAGGAACTGATAGCTGGGGTCGATGGCCGCATATCACTGTGCGCATATCTAAACAAATTCTATTTAAAGGAAAGCAGAAAATTATAAATTAGCTGTGAAGATTATATGTATGTTAAGGTAGAAGTATATCGCGCCTATAGAAATCTATACTAATATTATAAATGAGAAAGTAACTCTGTCTGTCTTGCTTTCACGCCTAAATCACTGAACCGATTTTGATGAAATTTGGCATAGGCATAGTTTGAGTCCCGGGGAAGGACATAGGATAGTTTTATCCCGGTTTTTGAAAAAGGGACGCGCGCGATAATGTTTTTCTGTGACAGACGAAATTCCACGCGGGCGAAACGCGGACGGAAAGCTAGTATGTATATCTATATCTATAAAACGAAAGGTCACTAACTCACTCATCAAGAAATTTCAGAAACTACAAATGCTAGGAGTCTCAAATTTTACATGGGGGTTACTTTTAGAACGTAGGTGCTCACTAAGGGGTAAAACTGGATCCACGCGTACGAAGTTGCGGACTTAGCACCTGTAGTTTCTGAAATTTCGTGATGAGTGAGTGAGTCAGTCAGTGACTTTTCGCTTTTATAGATATGGATCTGTAGGGATATAAGCAATTTAGTCTTAGAAACGGTCACATTTGCAAAATTTCCAATAATTACAGCTGTGGGCAATGATTTAAGAATTTCCCATTCTCTTCAATCAAATCAGGGCAAATAATGATAAATTGCAGCACATCAATTACATACTTTGGAGCCAAATAGCACCTATGACAATGACTACTTAGATAAATCAGGGAAAATTATGGTATCATAAGTGTTTTGCCATGGCATATGGCGTTGTAAAAAATTTATTTTTAATATCTCGCGTGATGCGTTTATGTCTTTTGTATGGGCAAGGGATAAAATTAAATTATTTGTTTATAACTCTATTAATATCTTTTTGTAGGTATATGTATACAGTGTGTAATTTTAAAAGCTCTTCTTATTTTCATCATCATCAGGTCATTTAGTCTCCACTGCAGGAGCACGACTCTAATTTACCAGCAAATGGAGGATTTGTCCTACACTCCCCACGCTGGCCAGACGGGTTGGGGAGGCCTGATGCTCGCATATTTGTCCCTTAGTCGCTTACGACATCCATGGGAAGAATGGGAGTTATCCAACAAAAACAAGAAACTAAACCTTTTTTTTTATCCGCAACGAGGAAGCTCTTGGCCTGTATCTCACCTGATGGTAAGTGACGATCAGGCCGAAGGTGGAAGCGAGCTTCACCCGGAATCCTCAACCACGGAGGAACTGGCTATCTTACCTCTAACTGCCGGAACACAACAATGCTGTTAACATTGTTGTTATGGCGACAAACTTAGGTAAGATGGTGGTAGCTAGCCAGGCGGACTTAGAACAAGCCCTACCGAACTAAACCACTGGGAGTCGAACCCGGGACCTCTGCGTCTGAAGCAGGTGGTCTTACTACTAGACCACAGAGGAGGTTAAGTTTAGCTTTAAGTTTTCAAAATTACGACCCTCAGCGTCTATATTTTTAGACAAATTAACTGCATTTAAAAACGGCACGTAAAACAAACTTTAAGGCTTTTATAACAGCTTTAAAGCTTCATACCTACCAATTAACTATGCTTTTTACGATCACACAAAAATCAATAAACAAAAATGTTTACATTACCAATTAAGCAGCAAAAACAAAACAAATAAAATATAATTTCAAAACGCTTCAAACGGTTTACATCAATGAATCAAGCGCCGCACGGAGGCATAACTCACGGAGCTATAAAGATCTATAGATCATAATATAGATCCCTCGTGGATCGTTCAAAGAAATCGGAAAAAAGTCCACCAAGACACGGCACCATAATGCATGCCATTGTACCCGTCTCGCTCGCACTTGTACCGTAGAAGGTGTTAGAAAGAGAGAGAAACACGTCTTATTCAACAGCATCGCAAGATTTGCCTTTAGTGTTCTTAGAGTTTTTGAACCGCACGGTCGTGCCTTTCGGTTTTTTTTGTACCACATTTTTTCACGTACTTTTGTGTATTCACTCACTTCAGTGCAAATAAGAATTCTGAGGGAAACTCAATAATATCCTGTGTCAAGTGCATAGTGCTATAAAGTGAAATCCAGACTTATGTAACTTGGAATTTTAATAAAGGTTCGTTATTTTATTTTATTTATACTGTCATTCTTTGAATAAAATTTTTGATCGTTTCGTTGCTTTAGAGAAATATTTTACGAGCGATATTTTCATTGTTATTTCACATCGATGCTGTAAATATTGGTTTTTATCGATACGGATATATTTTTATCAGTTTACTGTTATTGACTCAGCTATTACCTCATTTAATATACCTCTAAATGTAGATTAAAATGGTGTTTAATATGAATTAGGATTCCGAAGTGTTGTATCAGAAAAACTGAATAAATATCAAAATTCACGGAACCTCGTTATCCTAACTTAGATTCTAGATAAGGCTGTGATAAGTCGATTAAAGATCTAAAGATAAAAATAAACTAGCTCATTTATTAGCGAATCTTTTACAAAGCAAAAAGATTGACAAAAATTATTTTTTCGATAAAAAATGTTAAACGTTTATCGTTTAGATCTCGCACGACAAACCTAGCGGGGGGTGGACGGGTATGATAGATAAAACGACAAAAAAGACGCCCTACTGTGTACGTTGGAGGATTATTTATTTTGTTTCGCCCACCGGAGGGTCTTACCTCAATTGACCTTATTGAAATATTGAATTTTATAAGGTAACTCTCCTCTGGAACAAGACCTCTTTTATTTTTAGACAACAACTTTTAAATATTTTAACATCTCTTATTCTTTTCAAACTTAAGTGTTGTGTAACTTTACAAAACGCTACAAAATGAAGACATGTAGAGTGCCCTTTTAAGGGCGATTAAAAAGCCTAATTCCCGTTTTCACCATCAATCCCTAATTTTTAAGTGACCCCAATGAAAACCAAATTCCTAATATGTGTTACTATAGGGGTCACTTAAAAATTGAGTTTGATGGTGAAAACAGTCATAAGAGTGCCAAATTTTGACCTGTATTTTGAATAAAGACATTTCAAATCTAACCTTTTACTGGATATATTCATAAGTTAGCATTAAATTTTAGCATTTTAGTTAAATTGCAATTAGGCAGTCGGTGATTTTTGTCACTGAAATCATTAGTTAAATTGCATAAATAAGCACCGCATGCTCATGCTACTTAAAACTAAGAATATTTCTTTATTTGTCTCATGTATTTAGTTTAAAACCAATCTATTTTGACAAACACTCATGCCAATTTACATTGTGAAACCACTTCGCTCCATGAAACAATTTTGAAACAGAATTAACGGACAAAACCACGGGCGATCCTTGTCTTCCATCGAAGCTAATTTGAATAAACAAACATCCGAAACTATCATTGCGTACAAATTAAATTTAATTAATACTTTTTATTGCGTTTTCCGTGTGATACAATCAGGATCTTAATTATGTTGTTAAATTAATGAGCATACAATTTAATGACGTAGCCACTTTGAGTAGAATGTGGGTAATTCAAATCAAAAAATCAAAATCAAAAGTCTTTATTTAATCTATCTAAATTGTATAACTCAAAGATGACTGACGCCCGTATTCACAAACATTACTATGAGGTCTCACAGTGCGCGTGGACGTACAGGGTGACACACGAACCAGTCACAGTGCTCTATTCAACGCTGTGCGTTCGATTTGCTGCTTCATTTTAGCAAGTATAGTTTGTGAATACGGGCGTGACTGACTGACTGACTGACTGACTGACATAGTGATCTATCAACGCACAGCCCAAACCACTGGACGGATCGGGCTGAAATTTGGCATGCAGGTAGATGTTATGACGTAGGCATCCGCTAAGAAAGGGTTTTACTAAACTCCACCCCTAAGGGGGTAAAACGGGATCCACGCGTACGAAGTCGTGGGCGGCCGCTAGTACATATGTATAATTGTGAATATGTCTTTTATATCAGCATTAAATAGTTATACGCCCGTCCGTATTCACAAACGATGCTTGCTTAAGTAAAGCAGAAAATCGAAGGCACAGCGTTGAATAGAGCGTTAATTGGTTCGTGTGTCACCCTGTGCGTCGCGCACTGTGAGACCTCATAGTAATGTTTGTGAATACGGGTGTTAGTCACAGTTTTAGAAATATGTAGCTCTATTATAAAAAGGGCTCGTATTTAGATTTGTAGAGCGTACGTTGCGAGTTCATATTATGTCAAAGATAGTCTATATATATAAAAATGAAACCCGTTTCGCGTTGTCACGGCATCACGTGTGAACGGCTGAACCGATTTCAATAATTCTTTTTTTTAAATGTTTGTGGAAGTCCAAGGATGGTTCTTACGGAAAAAAATATTAAGAAAATCTCTACGCTAAGGCGGTACGAAGTTCGCCGGGTCAGCTAGTTAAACATAAATAAGTCATAAGTTTTATGAAAGGAAATATATTTTTGTAACAAACATACCCAAGTTTTTCTTAAGCTTTAATGCATTCTCTAGCGAATGTTAGAGTTGCCCTCATATCGATAATTTTGACTATAGATTTATACAATGAAAGAACTAATTTGGAAGATATTTCCTATTTGACTGTTGTGGTCAGATGCATTAATTATAGTTGTGGTGAACTATAAACTGCTATTGCTATTTAAACTATTTTTTGCAATGCGTCATCTAGTCGCAAAGCTTGTAGTATGATGGGTGCCAGACAACTGCCCCCTAGACAAAATGCCAAATGTGACAGTTTTTATGTCGAAAGATGGTCAAAAAGTCTTTTTTTTGTATGGACAGTATGGAGTTTCAACGGATTTGATTTTCCATAGACCCACTGGTTACATACATACATACTTTATTGTTTTCTTGAAATAACTGACGATTAGGTACTTACTATTTAACAGTCTTTTGACTACTTAACAAATTAAGACATTTTTGACTTTGACATTAACATTTAATTATTCGACTATCGATATCGATGTCCGTCTCTGAACATCACTAAACCACGGTATGCTTTAAGGTGCTTTATATTGACCGTGGGCCACTCTTGCGCAGCCTACAGATATATATCATGCCTTAAGCACTACGCTTATGGCGACCGCCTGCTTGGTGGTTCGCGACGTTAGGGTTACTGGTTCGATTCCCGCCGGGGGCAAGTTTTAGTGGGGGGTAGACGAATTTGTATAAATCCTAAACTATAAGTATTATGTTGAAGTATGTTTATATTATACTGTCGCCATATATGATCTGTATATTTTCAAAATTAATAATCTATACCCCTGAAAAAAGACCTTGACTGTCTGTCTTTGATAGTAGCTTCTAAAAACGGACGAACAGATTTTGATGTAGATTTTTTTTGTTTGATAGCTCTATATTTTGCGAAGACTTTTAGCTTAGGGGTTTTGCCCGACTGCCTGGAAGGGTAGAGAGCAGATCTGTTTAAAAGAGGTTTTCTTACAAAGCAGTGGTAGGGTTAAATTAAGGGACAATATTATTTGATCCTCTAAAAACTAATTGATCTTTTTTGTATGTGCACTTTTAAAAATAAATGATGTTTTTTATTATATTTTATCTTTATATTAATTATTGGGTCTATATTAGTTGATCTACGGATAAATTATGAATGATCTTCATTAAAGGTAACATAATATTTATGTTTAGTATACTCTTTTAATATTTGGTAAACAAAAATAATATTTGATCCTCTTTTTTAGTTATTGATCTTTAATTTTGTTAATTTGATGATTTTTATATCAAGTTTGCCTTTTATTATTGATCACCTAATAAATACATTTCGATCTATGTATAACTTAACTTTAAAATATATTTGATCTAACAAAAAATATTATTGGTTAATATTTTTAATTAAAAAATATCTTTTAATTTACGCGGTACTTTGTGGTTGAGTGACAATCGTCCGTCATTGGTTACTGAGTTGGCCAAGGGCTTAGCGGCCAATAAGCAAGCAGAATGGTACATTGCCATGTTTGTTTAAATTACAAGCTTTGCTTAGTTTGGGACTAGAGGCGCTATGTAAAATAATTTCTTACTTCTGACATCCCTGAACCCGACATCATAATTTTTACCTCTTTATTTTTTTCAAATCGCAAGGTTGATTTTCTCTTAGTATACCGATCTCGACCGTGATCAGTGACCATAAAGTCATCTGTCAACGGGTCGATTAGACACGATAAAAGCACTAAACGATATTTGTTTACTTTTAGTGCGACATCGGGTCGTAAGGACCTGATAAGTTTTTTTTTTCAAATATTTACTGTGTTTGACGAAACAATTGCAAAACAATATTTATCTTTCGTACTACTGAAAAGACCGAATATATCCATCCCGCACCAACGCATCCAGCACCTAAGGTCAATTCGACCCGATAACGCAGTGTGAACGTGTTAAGTATGCTTTTTTAATAAAAAAAAATCTTTGAACATCAAGTGCCTTTAAATAGTTTCCATCCTTTGACTACAACTTAATAAAAATAAGTACCATAACATAATTATTTTGAAGATTATTTGATATAGACAAAAAATAATTTATACAAATCGAATTATTTAAAAAAGTATCACAATATTGAATATTTGGTGCTCATTTCTTTTATTTTTGAGGACCAACAAGTAACGATCAGATATAATTTTTTCATCTCATTTTTTTTGCGTAGTTCAAAAGAGGTTAAAATATCGATCGATTTTATTTATTTTATGTCTCAAAGAAAGAGGATCAATCATTAAAATAGATGACCATTTAGATTTTTTTATTTGCCGTTTTTGCTAATTTAAAAAGATCATTTAAATACATGCCTTAAATTAATACTAGAACGTGTAATAGCAGTCTTAAAAAACCTGTAAATAAATGAGTTAAGACTTTTTGCAAAAAAAAAATATACTTTTTTGTTAAAACACATTTTATAGTGAAGGCAAACATAATTTTTTGTCTTATGTCTTGCTGGAATTTCGAAATCCCATTGTTATTTCGAGCGAAGTCGCGGGCGGTGTATGTGCAATAGACATTCTGCAAAGCTTACTCATAACTTGTGATAAATTGCCCGCCTTATTCTTTCGTAATACTGTATACAGGTTGTCTTTGAATTATAAAAACTGATGGAAGTAGGTTATCTTTAATTTAATATCATGATTAATATCAATTGTTGAATAGATAGTATTATTTATTAATGAATCAATTTTATTAATGAAGTTAAGGCTGATTTTGCATATTTATAAATTTGTGGCCTTTTATGACATCCACGCGAAAAGTGGGGGTGATTTCATTCTGTCGGTAACCGATATAATTGTTTATTTACTTATTTAGATTGTATTGGTCAGCATACACTAAAAAAACTTCTGATTAATTTCGTTGCGGGTCCAATGACAGCTTAACTTTCCCTCGGGACCCACTTGACCTTCACTGGTTGGGTTTTATTGGCGGTCAAGCTGTAGATCCTGGCTACACAGAAGTTGCAGCGTGGGGAACGAGAGGTGGGAATAGTCCAGTTTTTAACAGGCTCATTGATTATGTTACAATTTAAGCAATTTTTTTATAATATGAAACGAGTCAAATATTCTAGTGACACCCTGTATATCTTAAGCAAAACCTAATATTTATGGATTTGCATTGTTTGAAACAAGTTTTGGTTATGAAGCCTACGGGAGCTAGATAACGTTCGTAATGGGCTCGTTTTGGACTAGGTGACCTCCATGATAATCATTTGTATGACCTAGTCGAGTTTTTGCAATCGAAAATTCTTATCACTAGTGAACATAGAGGATCATAGGCTGGTTTCCTTATAAAAACTTTTATTCCGTCAATAAAACAAGTCATTAATAAGTTATGATGCGTTGAAGTTCCGTGTGACGTCACAATTGCTATAAGCACTTCTTGACGTCACGGGCCTCTTCTTTTGAACTTTGGCACGCTTTATCTCTTTTAATTTTCAATAGTCTGAAAAAATGAAAAGTTTTGAATGTTTTTGTTCAACATATCTACGTTCGATGTTTTTACATTTTACAAATACAGTAGAACGCCGATTATCCGAATTAATTGGGACCGGGGTCGATTCGGATAATCGAAAATTCGGATAATCGGACATAGACTGGTAATAAAGAAAAAGCATGTTAAAAACGAACTGTCACACATACACACACCGGCAGATTTAGCGGAACGCAAAAAAAAGTATGAAAATAAGGAAAATTACTACTGATCTATGAAATATTTATTATACAAAATAAAGAGATAATTAAAATAAAATAAAATAACATAGATTTTTTAAATATTTAGTCGTTTTTATTTAATAAAAAATCATCGAAACGAAATTTCAATTTTTCAGTTTTGAACAAAAATTAGAAATTGTGGCCAGATTAAAAATTAGGGTAGCTTATCACTATCCAAATGAATGAATTAATGATGGGTATTTCCCCCTCTTGCTCTGATGATGGTTTCCATTCATCTGAGCATGCTGCAGTTAATGATATGAAGGGTATTTTGGGGCAATGTCTGCCATTCCTCTAGTAACGCGTTTCTCAACACCACCGGTGGTATTCTGAGTTTAACACATCTTTTAAGAAAGTCCAAGACATGCTCTATAGGATTCTTGTCTAGGGATCTTGCCAGCCACTGCATCATGGGTATATCCAAATGGTTTAGATGTGCCTGTACTGAGCGAGCACTGTGAAAACGAACATTATCGTGAATTAAACTAAAGGAGTCCACAATAAATGGAGTAAATGGCACATCATGTTCTTCTAAAATGTTCCTAGTGTACCATTCAGAAGTCGTATTTCCTCCATCACCCACCACTAACTCCGTGCGAGCTCCCAAAAAAATCCTTCCCCACACCAGAATTAAGCTACCTCCATAAACCACGATATTTTCAAAATTAAGACTAAATGTTACGTTCTCTTTGTGTCTCCATATTCGCTATCTTCCATCGATCTGGTTTAAGAGAACTCTGCACTCATAAGTGAAGAGATCATGCCTCCAGTCGTTCAAGACCCAATCACGATATTCACGTGAAAAGTTCAATATGTTTTTTCGGTGCTGTGTCACAAGTTGGAGCTTTCTCGGGTATGCACGACCCTATACCAACTTCAGTAAATCTCCTGTGAACTGTGGGCTCAGTCACTCTTACTCCTCGAGTGTCTTTAAGGTTATTTCTGGCTTGAACAGCAGGTAACCGCGACTTTCTGAAAACTCGAAGTTGTAAAAAACGGTCATCCCGTCGCGAAGTACGCCTTTTTCTGACTTGAACCCTCCTCCTAACGACAGAAATGATCAATCTGTACCGTTGGTTACTGCCATGGGTGGTCGATACTGATCAACGACGTCTTACGGCAGCCGATTTGTATGCATGGCCGTTACTTCTCATTTCATCTGCCTTAATGATTTCTGACGGTGCTAAGCTGGGCATAATAAACCCTTATAAGTAACTGAATGCTTACACAACAAAATTCTCAGAAAAAAACATCTTTCACGTAAAAGAAATCCAAATTAGCAAAAGCTTCATTCAATTCAAAACACTCAACGAAACTGTTGATGGGGTAATTTAAACAAAATAATTAAAAAAATATACTGTTGGCAATTATTTTTTTCATATTTAGAATTAAATTAAAAAATAATGTCATAATTAGGCATTTTTTTCCTAAAATAATGATGATATTGATGCTTTTTTTTCCGTTCCTCTAAATCTGCCGGTGTGTGTAGAATAAACTTTAATAACTGTGTTTACAGTTCTACAAGTCGCTCAGTTGAAATATATCTAGCCTCCTGCGAGTTCCAACTTGTTACACCAATAGAAAACAAAAAATACTTGGGTTTAAATTTTTTATATTAAGCTTAGGACCGATTCGGATAATTGGCGATTCGGTTAATCGGCGTTCGGATAATCGGCGTCCTACTGTACAAATATTTTATTATGAAACACATGTTACATTGTCATAACAAATTAGCCTTATATCCATTTAAGTTTCAAAAAGCTTGTCCTAGGATAAAGCTGCTCTTCACAATGTTTAAAATTTCTAACTGAGTAGGTAACTAATAATTTTACGGTTAACAATTCCACGAAGCTCAGCAATATGTTATAAATAAAATTTTACAAAAATCTCTATAAAAAACATAAGAAATTAACGCACAGCTATTTTCATATTGTTTATAAGACTATTTCAACAATAGTGGATATTTAATCTAAAACTTATTAATTAAATTTGACAGTTGAAATCCGGATTTAGACTAAAATTAAATATGGGAAACGGGCGTAAATAGCTTGCAATTCTATCGGCTATACACACAGTCTTTTGCTTGTATTATTGGTTCATTTGAGATCGTTTGATATTACAACTATGTTGCTATCGCATCGATCTTTGTCTCCTTTGTTGCTAAATCGTGAACTGTGATTTTTTATACTTTAACTAACAAGATGAAATGCTAGCATGATTCTGTGATCTTGTCTCTATTTAAAAACTTCATTTTTAAATAGTCTAATTTTAATGGTTAATGTTTTTAATGGTAGTCAAATCTTATATTTATAAAAGCGAAAGGTCACTGATTGACTGACTCACTCATCACGAAATCTCAGAAACCACAAGTGCTAAGGGTCTCAAATTTTGCATGGGGGTTCCTTATAGAACGTAGGTGCTCACTAATAACGGATTTGACGAAACTCCACACTTAAGGCGGTAAAACGGGATCCACGCAGCCGCTAGTGTGGTATAAGATTATTTCTTTTATTAATTAATTATAATGCATAATAAATAAATATTTATATCGGACGCAAGAAGCTTCTTTTTGTAGAATAAATAATAGTTGAAACTTTTTATTTTTGGATAATGTGCAAATATTTATACGACTAGGCATTCAGATTGTGAAGGAGATCCCTTTCTAGCGATAATTCTTCTGATTAATATCGTTGCGGGTCCAAAGACAGTTTAACTTTTTCCTCGGACAAACTTGGCCTTCACCTGTTGGTTATTGGCGGTCAAGCTGTAGATCCTGGCTACACAGGAGAACGGGAACGAGATGCGGGAGTAGTCCCATTCTCTAGCGATAATACCTTATCATCATTTCAGCCATAGGACGTCCACTGCTGAACATAGGCCTCCCCTAATGATTTCCACAATGACCAGTTGGTAGCGGCCTGCATCCAGTGCCTTCCCGCTACCTTTATGAGGTCGTCAATAATACCTCACAAATAGCGTATTTTTTGGAATTGGCAGTTTTTACTTACGAGCCAAGCTACATACTTACCTTTTATATTGGCTTTTATAGATTTAAACTTGCACTTAAAATAAATAAATATCAAAATATTCATCAAATTCTTATAGTTTTCGCCAGTCTTTCGTATGCCATATTATAAAATTGTTAGTTTGAAGACCTAAGATCGTGACTACGAAACTGGTCAGTCGATACATAGATAATATCAGTTACATTTGATCGGACCGCGACTATTGACTGCTTGTTCAACAATAAAAATCAGGACTATAGCAAATATTGTAGCCTTGGACATTTTATACTTACGCCCGTATTCACAAACATTACTATGAGGTCTCACGGTGCGCGTGGACGCACAGGGTGACACACGAACCAATCACAGGGCTCTATAACGCTGTGTCTTCGATTAGCTCCTATGTACATTTTATTATCAGAATTTGATAGAATTATAATGAACTGAAAATGCTTAACTTTTATTGCTGAAACTAGCTGTGCCCGCGACTTCGTACGCGAGAAAACCCGTTTTCGCATCATTTTTCATTGTTGGTCTGCTCCTATTGATCGCCGCGTGATGTTGTATAGCAACACTGAAAGAATTTTTCAAATCGGACCAGTAGTTCCGGAGATTAGCGCGTTCAAGTAAACAAACAAACAAACTCTTCAGCTTTATAATATTAGTATGGATATTATGCTTTTCCTGTGGATTTATAGCTTATGTTTATAGCCTCAAATACTGAAGCACTTACGGCCTGGAATTCAACCCAAAAAACACAATTTTAAAATGAATGAATACCAATTTTGTCGTAAACTGACTGGAATTCCTGACTCTCTCACGCGTGAACTTCGAAGGGTAGAGTTAAAAGGTTAGGTCACTGTAAAAAATTGTTCTTTAAGACATCATGGCCGAGCTATTGTGGGACATTGTGTCCCGAATTGTCCCAGCTGTGACCGATTGCAACCAAAAGGTCAGAAGTCACGACCGTACAATATTATGTATTGAATAGTTTTTTTCTCCCACGACATTTTTGGGTTTTGGATGAAAAAGTTTGGGTTGTGACCGGTTCAGTAACATATTTTAATAAAATGAATATATCTATTACTTTTGAGTAATTATGAGTTTCCTATGGCATACTTTTGAATTCTTTTTATTTCATATTTTCTTCAAATTATGTTACAAAAAACTCATTTATTTTTACAAGTGGGTTTTTAAAAAGCACTTTTACACGTCCCAGTATTAACCCCACCACTGCTTCGGGACAATAAATGGGCCAGTGCTGAGAAGAAGCAGCGCAAGAAACTCAGTCACTATTGTCAGCCCATTTTTCAAGATTTTTCAGTCTTTATACACTTACAATACTGAGAGGGTACCACAATTTTTGCCCCGGTTGGAAAAAATCTAGATCTGTGGCTGTATCCTTTAGTTAGTTTATTACCCTTATAAGACTTATTTTAGCTTCTACCATTGTCTAGGTCCTGCCTCTACATTTAATACTGAATTCATAAAATCAGTGCAGTTTAACTGTGAAAGCACTTCTTAGGCTGGGTTGCGCCATCTTATTTTAACTTTAACAAGCTTAAAAAGTTTGTCAAACTCCATACAAAAAACGTCGGTTATAGTTATAGTCACGGTTAAAGTAAGATAACTAACTCAATCTTAGTTTCATAGAGCTCGCATAGTTTGGGGCCAGGCTGAATAAATCTTTCTTCATCATCATCATCATCATTTCAGCCATAGGACGTCCACTGCTGAACATAGGCCTCCTCCAATGATTTCCACAATGGCCCACAATGGCACATCTTTCTTACAAGTGTTTAATTGGTTCAATATTAAGAACTTATTAAACTTTATAAAGAACAAATAATAGTTCTTAATACATCATTACGAGCTGAAGAAATAAACTGGCATGCCATTAATCATATATTGCAACACTGAACAATTAAATTATGAAGATTAATAGTTTGTGTGGTCCATTTTATTGTGTTAGGTCACTTTTTAATAATTGCAGGTAAAGCAATAAAAGCACTTTAAATGTGATTAAATTTGCTGGCAAATTATGTTTTACTAGCGGCCGCCCGCGACTTTGTACGCTTGGATCCCGTTTTACCCCCTTAAGGGTAGTGATTCGTAAAATCCTTTGTTAGTCCAATGAAAGTTTAAAAACCTCGGACTAACCAAGCTTCATTAATTGAATATTGAAATGGATGGCCTTTTCTATTGAAATGGATTTTATAAAAATACTTTTTATAGCTAAAGTTTGTTGGTGAACTTTAACCTTAATATTATCACTTAAATGATAATAAAAATAACCAAATACAATTCTAAAATAATATTTTAAACAAATTTAAGAGCTCTAGGATTAGTGCTGTACAATATCGCATATCAATATACGACTAGTGATGGGACATGGACCGATAATATCGATGTACGAAATTAATTGGATACGGTTACTAAGATAAGGTGGTACGCGGAAAATTCGCGATAAATCTTGGATTGAATGCATTTGAGATGTAAGGAAATGTACTGTGTTACAGACAAACATGTAAATTAGATTTTCATATAAATAAATCAGAAGTATAAATAAATATGCAGCTCTCAATGAGAGTTATATATTTGTGCCGTTTGGGGTTGAGACTATGGGGTCCAAGCGCTCGTTCCTTTTATAAGGAACTGGCAAAGAGGCTCACCGAGGTGACCGGTGATCAAAAGGCTGGCAGCTATTTTGGTCAGAGAATTAGCCTGGCCATTCAACGTGGCAATGCTGCCAGCCTTTTGGGCACCATTCCTGACTGCGGCGCTGGGAGTGAAGTATTTTTTATTTTGTAAATAGTTTTTATCATTAGTAATTTTTAAATTTTAGTTTTCAAGGACAATCAGAAGTCATTTAAATAAAAGCCCTCATTTTCTAGGCCTAAAATAAAGTAGCCTATAGCCAAAACCATTGACATATTGAATTTTATGATCTCTTTTTCTACGTATTTTTTACTCGACAGCGGCGAATCCAAAAAGAAGGGTTATGATTTTTATACTTTTCTACTCAGATGAAGTGATAACAAAATTGAATCTAGTATGAATAATACTTTGTCTAGCTACGTTTTAACTTTTCTACAGTAGATATTCAGTCTCAATGAGTTTCAGAAGAAAAAAACAAAGTATTTTTTGGAGTTTGAAGCTAAGAATCGGCTTCCTTACAATGCAAAGCTGACGACTGAATACCAAATATTAACTAAGCTATAAAATGATGAAACCTGAAATCAAATACTTTTATAACCGAATATCCGAAGAACAACATGTTCCATCACTATTACGACTGGTCCGACCACTTACATGCTTAAATAAATTTGCCACATTATGTTTGGTACTATAAATCACTCTTGTCTGTATATCCCAACTGGTTTGTTTATTTTAATGTATTGAATTGATTCGGATGTTAGGATTGAGTCGCATTTGATACGAAAAACTGATGCAGTGTCATCATAGGAACTACCTAGTCCCGTCATCCGCTTTGCACTGAAGGGAATTCGAACCCTAACTTCGAACTCCTCCTATGTTCTTCTGATTTATTTCGTTGCGGGTCCAATGACAGTTTAACTATCCCCCGGGACAAACATGGCCTTCACTGGTTGGGTTATTGGCGGTCAAGCTGTAGATCCTGGCTACACAGGAGTTGCAGCGGTGGGAACGAGAGGTGGGAATAGTAAATATAGGAACTAGTGACTCGTCCTGACTTTCCTACAAAGTATTTAGTCGCCGCTACCAACCGGGCAGCATGGTAAGCATTGGGGGAGGCCTTTGTCCAGCAGTGGACTTCATTTGACTGAAACGAACGAACTGCTGTAAGAAGAAATAAAAGAATCGAACTTGTTCTTAAACCTTTTCAAGGTAATGTTTTATTTAATGTCCCGAATTGAGAGATAAATAAATATTGATGCGACTTAAACGGCAGGATCTGCGTTAAGTCGGGCGAGTGTGAGGTGAGCCATTTGGTTAATGACGGAGGCTAAGGCCGGCCGCACGCTTGCGACTAAATTCATAAGCTTTTATAAAAGCGAAAGGTCACTGATTGACTGACTCACTCACTCATCACGAAATCTCAGAAACTACAAGTGCTAGGAGTCTCAAATTTTGCATAAGGATTCCTTTTAGAACGTAGTGCTCACCAAGACGGGATTTCGCAAAATTCAACCCCTAAGTAAAACGGGATCCACGCGTACGAAGTCGCGAGCGGCCGCTAGATTTAAATATAAAAAATGAAAAAAATCTTGGAAATGTTAGTTGAAATATTTTATGCTCGTAGCACATACTTCACTGTAATTATTTACTTAATATAATGTTTTGCCATAGGAAGAAACTAAAACAAAAGCTAATGAAAATTAACCTTTATTAAGGGAAAACTAATTAAAATTTCCCACGGATATTAGAAGTAATTAATTGTATCCTTTTTTATTAATTTAATTCAGAACTAGCTTTTGTCCACGGCTTCGCTCGGAAATTAATTTTGTCACAGAAATTATTTCCTTGGAGGAGGCCTTTGTCCAGCAGTGGACGTCATTTGTCTGAAGCGAAATAACGAACGAAAGATGTCCTTCGCAAAATTCTTTCAACGTTTTTTCTCTCACCTGTAACTGTAGACCCTATGTTAATCACGGATTAAAATTAAAAATGCTAACAGTCGCTGCGTTCGACTGCTTTTTGATGCGCATGAGTAGAGATCCTTAAGATAATTACGTATACTCGGATTTACACTCATCTCTTTCATACTTACCAGGTTTTCAGAGGAAAGACAGAGACAAGTAGATGCGTAGGTCTTGTTGATATGTTCTGTATATTTGCTACATAAACTGCGTGTAATATCGTTTCATTCATATCGAGTTAGATATGCTAGTTTTAGTCCAATATAGGAAAAACCAGCAGGTGGTGTGTAAGTTTCATTCAAGTATTTAAAACTAGGTTCTACTCGCGACTTTGCTTGCGAGGCTTTAACGAAGTCAATATCAAAACTAAGGTAGTAAAATCCCTACTATCTTACGAGAGATAGGTATTATTTATTTTAAGCTATTTGTGTGTTAGTTTTCAGGATTATTTCACTGTTTTGTACAATAATCAATCACTGAACCAGTCACCACGTTTCTGAAGCACATTTTCTCATAAACATCCACGATTTCATCCACGTACCTACCTAACATTTGAAAAACTCTCAGAGCTCAAATTTTCAGTGTCAATGAGTGCTAACGAAATGTAAAAATAGTTGCAAAAAACGTTTCTATTTATTGTTCTATTACGTCGCATCACGTATCTCTTTTTATCACACAGTGTTGCTGTGTGACATCTCGCTCGCTCAGTCCTTTGTTGCCCTATTCAGCTAGGTATATTAACTTTATGGTTTTTACCACAGATCACAGAAAGTAAAGGGAGATGTGACAAGGAGGCGTGGCCAGTGTCGCAGCAATATGCCCAAAAACAGAACACATTGCTGCAGACGTCATGATGTAAACAGTTTAAATTGCTTGCGTAGTACTAAAGATTATTCGAATGTTGAGTACTGATACCGCAGTGGATAATGTGCACATATTTTGATCACTTTGTGTAAGTCAATTTCTAATGCGACACTGAGTTCCGAACTCAGCGCATTATTTGGCATCTCCCTATATCTCTATGGTTTACCTAACAAGTACCTGCTTTTCGCGAACATAAAACGTGAAAAATCTAAGAAAGTCTAACTGGTCAATCAAATTTAAAAGAACCAAGTGTTGGAGGCCTCAGGCCTCTTACTTCCCTACAAGGACGCCTCGTAAATACCACAGAGGGCAAACGGACACCTAGGCACGGTAAATGGCGGGCCAAGTTGCACGCATAGCTTTTTACCCGACTGCGCTAAAAGGAGGTTATGTTTTCTTATACTAAATACCACAGAGGGCAAGCGGACTAGGCACCTAGGCACCTATTTTTTAACTAGCGGCCGCCCGCGACTTCATACGCGTGGATCCCGTTTTACCCCCTTAGGGGTGGAGTTTCGTAAAATCTTTTCTTAGCGGATGCTTACGTCATAACATCTACCTGCATGCCAAACAGCCCGATCCGTTCAGCGCGGCAGCGGTTTGGGCTGTGCGTTGATAGATCACTATTTCAGTCAGTCAGATGACGGAGTTCAAACTATCACGTTGTCATATACACACACACATACTAGCGGCCGCCCGCGACTTCGTACGCGTGGATCCCGTTTTACCCCCTTAGGAGTTGAATTTTGCAAAATCCCGCCTTAGTGAGCACCCACGTTCTAAAAGAAACCCCCATGCAAAATTTGAGACTCCTAGCACTTGTAGTTTATGAGATTTCGTGATGAGTGAGTGAGTCAGTCAACCAGTGACTTTTCTCCAATAAAATCTAATACGATAGCCTAGAAATCATATTAAATTATAACTACGAGTGTTTCCATAATTGTTTTCCACTACTATTTGTAATTCCACTAGTCATGTAGGCCGTAATCTTTGGTGTCAAATTTTATAACTTTGACATAGCTCGTACGGTCAACGAAGCGCGTTATACTTTACATCCTTGTTGAAAAAGCGACCTTATTGCAAATGAATAAAGTGCGATGTATAGCTTGATAAACTGCAGTTACTTATAACAGAGCATAGCAAAGGGCAGAATCGTTTTATTTTTGCAATCATAATCATAATTTTATCACCTTATTAAACTTTGTTTATTCGCTAAATGATACCTTATAGCATTGGTTTCCAAAGTGGGCGCGCACAAAGACCTTTAAAGGGGGGCGCGGGCCATCTGTGTAGGTACTTTAAGTATAAAAATCCTGAGAGAATGCATTCCAGACTGTTCTATACGACCAATAATAATCTTGACTGGAGGAGGGGGGGCGCGGAATTTTTCGTATGGTCGAAAGGGGGCGCGTCTCAAATAAGTTTGGGAACCAATGCTTTATGGTAACTTACACCGGATCTATTAAGTAGGTACGAGTACAGTCACGCACGCATTCACAAACATTACTATGAGGTCCCACAGTGCGCGTGGACACATAGGGTGACACACGAAACAATCACAGAGCTCTGTGGCGACATCTACGATACGCCACTATAAACGTGTACCAACAGATGGCGCTGATACGACTGCACTATGGCACACTCCGCCGCTCATACAAACCTGCATCGCGGTCACGGAGTTTTCTACGCTGCCAAGTACATATAGACAAACAAAGATGGTGTAAATTGGACCTTGGTCCCCGAGCATAACACCCGCTCGGAAGGAAGCACTAACATCTAGCTTCCTTATTGTGGTTGAGCATCATATCCCACAGCTCTATTCAACTCTGTGCGTTCGATTTGCTGCTTCACTTAAGCAAGCATCGTTTGTGAATACAGGCATCAGCGCCAAATGACATCCAAAGTAGCCAAAAAGTTCGCAACACGTCTTTGTTACAATGAGGGCTATCGTTTTAGCGCTCACCAGTTGGCGCCACTGTAGAGTAAGGTCCTGTCAATCGCCAGGGGTGCCAACTGTTGAGTATAAAAACGATAGCCCTCATTGGAATAAGGTTGTGTTCTCCACTTTTCGGCCACTTTGGGTGTCACGAACTATGTATTTGACGCTGACTGTACTCGCTTTTTTCCGTGGCTTTGCTCGAGTTTTCGGTATGTAAAAACTATCCTATGTTTTTCTATGGGTCTCAAACTACTCTATACCAATTTTCATCTAACACTTGGTTAGGTTTCAAACTTTTCTTTAGTATGCAGAACAAGGTTGCTATTTGACCGACTAACTTACTTTAACCGGAACTATAACCTTAACCGGCGTTTTGTATATGGAGTTTGACATAATTTTGACGTTTTATAGTAAGATGGTACAATCCAGCCTAAATCGGTTGTGTTAGGATTCAAACCTTTTTTACTAAGGCTGAGTTGCACCATCATATTTGAACTTTAACAAACGTCAATAATCTGTGAAACTCAATACAAAAACACCGGTTATTTATAGTTACGGTTAAAGTAAAGTGATGCAACTCAGCTTTATGCCCGCTTTCACCATCAATCCCTATTTTTTTTTACCCCTATAGTAACACATAACAGGAATTTTATTTTCATAGAGGTCAACGGGACTATTTCCTCTCGTTCCCACCGCTGCAACTCCTGTGTAGCCAGGATCTACAGCTTGACCGCCATAAAAAACCCAACCAATGAAGGTCAAGTTTGTCCCGTATTATGGTGAAAATGGGCATTAGATTACTAAATAAAAATAGACAGTATTAGGACCTGGACAAGGCTTTTGTCTAACTAACCAAAAACCGTCCAAAAATCGTCATATTTCCAAATTCGAAAAATAAACTTAATCATCAACAATTAAATCTGTTTTTCAACGTCGTTTAAACGTACGTTCTTTAAGCACAAAACGATAATTGTACGAGCTTTCGTGGAATACATACTAAAGCTTTACAAAAGCATTCCTCTGTCATTAGTTGGGCTGAGCTTTTTGCAAGCTCGGACGGAGAGGCATCCATTTTTGAAGTTTGGAAGGCTTAAAGCGTTGTAAAAGGCATTCGGGCTATGATAGAGGACTGGTTTCAAATAGCGAAGGCTATGGAATCCTGGAATATAATGCTTGTTTATGTAGAAAACTGTAGGAATGGTTGAGGTGAAATAGACCAGTTCTTAGAAGATGGAACTTAGTTTTTAATACGTTGGTTAACTCCATAAAGAAATCAAGTAAGCAAATGAAAAGTGAGATTTACGCCCGTATTCACAAACGATGCTTGCTTAAGTGAGGCAAATCGAACGCACAGCGTTGAATAGAGCTCTGTGATTAGTTCGAGTGTCGCCCTGTGCGTTCACGCGCTCTGTGAAACCTCATAGTAATGTTTGTAGCAGTGACACTCTTACCCAAAAAGTTCGCAACACGTCTTTGTTAAACAATCAATTGTTTTGATATACATTACACTATCATAATCACTTACTCATCGGTAATCACTTACCATCAGGTGATCCGTCTGCTCGTTTGCCTCCTGTCACATAAAAAAAAAACTATCGTTATGTGCATGTACACGTACACACACAAGTAAAGCTCACTCGCCTTCGTGAGTTGTTCACTGTCTGAAACACTCGATAAATGGTGACGTCATAACATAAACCGGTTTTCCATAAACAATCTATGGGAGAGTCGCCATTTTAAAGCTCGTAAAAAGTCTGTCAATTGACTGGTGTGTTAACTATGGGCTGGGTAATAGCGCTAATTTTCACTTTGTCTAGACCCACTGAAGCACATCTGAAGTCTTGCTGACGTTTAACATTCCAAAAACTGTGCCTCTCCCATACCCGGCACTGAGTTAAGTGCCAGACTTATACCCCCTTATTAATAAAAAGTTACACCCTAGTTTAACACTGTTTTAAAATGAGGTATAGTATGGAAATATCACTTAAAAATAATGTTCAACTAGGGTGTAACTTCACTACATAGTACAAAACAAAGTCGCTTTTCGCTGTCTGTCCCTATATACGCTCAGATCTTTAAAACTACGCAACGAATTTTATTGCGGTTTTTTTTAATGGATAGAGTGATTCAAGAGGTTTATATGTATACTTAGCACCCGTGCGAAGCCGATGCGGGTTGCTAGTTTTATTAATACGATGGAAAGTGTGTCAATTACCCACTCTATTGGCAGCCAAAACCTACAAACCAAACCAAACTACCTACATAAGCCCTTTAAGTCCCGATAGAGACGTCTAGCCGGACCGGTCCCTTCAGGATTCGAACCCAGCAAGATAGGATCGGGCGCGGTATTCCAAAAATTCGTAAAGATAGCGTACGGTCCGCAGGAAAGAACGCTCGTTTTTTTGTTAATTTTGGGCTCCCAAATTCGGGGTAGAATAAATTTTGCATTCGTTATAACTAGACTGGGCTTTCGACCCGGGTTTGTGCGTAGATTTTTGTGTGTTGTAAAAATATTGGGTAGTTTTTTGACTTTGAAAATACCCCATTGTTGGACGCTGTTTTAAAGACTACTAGAGATTTTTGGTAACTGTGTCATTCTATACAATAATGCGTAAAAGAAAACAGTATCATAAATATATTACAAGTAATGTGTGACTGAAGTACACGGAATTATTCACACCGGGAGAAGGAATGACAGCATAGCCTATATGATCCGCTAAAAATATGGACGATAACCCAAAAAATTATACCTACTTACATAAATTCTAATTTGTTTTTATCTATGTTTGATGCCTTTAAACTTGAAAACTCGGAGCGTATTTTGTAAAATGTCACAGTATTTAGCTTGAATTGCTCCCATCCGTACAATCGTTGAAAAAAAATCTTTCGTTGTTTTGCTGACCGTACCGAACCGTATCGTATCATTCATAATATACCTATGTAATACTTGTAGGGACTTGTTTTTTACGCTCCCGAGCAACGCCGGGCGATACAGTATGTATGTCACTGGACGTAATACAAATTGGACTGTCATAGAGTTAACCGGTTTTTTAATAGAGCTGAACGTTTTATTTGATTTTTTTTGGGTTTTCCTTTCAGTAGAGTAAGCATTGAGCTACTTATGTAATTTTTAAAATTGATTTAATTAATTGAGAGACATCACTTAGGGTGGATTCGACCAAACGAGTAAATATTAATCTCAGAATAAACTTGTCATTTTGACATATTTCCCATACTGAAACTGTCAATGTGCCGTTATACCAGGAGTTATTCTCGGATAAAAGTTTGGTCGAATCGGGCCTTTTAGGCTGAGTTGCACCACCTGGCAAGCGGTGGGTCGTGATTCCCGCCTATTAAGCAGTTCGATTTTCAGCTATATACAGTTTCCAATAGCAGAAATGATAATGATGATTCATCTTAACGAAATTCAGAGCTTTCCAAAAAGCTCCCAAAAGCTTTCATAATCAGCACACGTGCAATGATTTTGTATAATGAAGAATACAAATAACTAGCTGTGCCTGCGCTTTCGTACGCGTGGACCTCATTTTACGGTAAAACGTAAAAACCCCTAAAGGGGTAAAACTTTTACCCCTTTAGGGGTTAAGTTTCGTAAAATCCGTTCTTGGGATGTCTACACTCTATAAGGAACCTGCCTTTCAAGTTTTTAGTTTCTGATTCGTGATTAATCAGTGAGTTCGCTTTTATACAGGGTGAGCATCACTAGGGCTATCCAAATCACCCCCATGTATGATCCGCGATTTTTTTGATAGTTTTTTTTTTATGTGATAGGAGGCAAACGAGCAAACGGATCACCTGATGGTAAGTGATTACCGTCGCCCATAGACACCCGCAGACCCAGGGGCGTTACAGGTGCGTTGCCGGCCTTTAAGGTAAAGATACGCTCTCCTCTTGAAAGCTTGCAGGTCGTATCCGTCCGGAAACACCGCAGACGACAGTCCATTCCACAGTTTTCGAGTTATGATTGTTTTTTTCTGTGCACTTTTTTGGTCACTGTGGCCCGAATAGTCAAGTTACATGCCTGATTTTTTTTATTATTATTATATGAATACTAGGCCTAGCTGATTCAGAAGTCAGAAAATGTAAACTAAAAATCCTCTATGTTGTATAAAAAATCAAAAGTCACGGTGATTTGAGCCGTGATGATGCTCTACATTTGGACTTCGGCTTGACACTGCTCTTTGGGGCACCCTGTATATATGTATAGAAGATTTCTATCACGCACACTTTGGTATAATCTGATATAACGCACATTACCCGAGTACGGAGAGAGACGGCAACATAAAAAATACTTAAGTCCGCAGAGCGGGTGCCTACTTATCGAAAGAAGGATCGGTGGCACCATTTCCATTTTAGGGGTACGTAGGAGAGAAAACCATTGGCTGTAATTCGATTAATAAACAAGTATAGTTTACTAGCTTTTGCCCGCGGCTTCACCCGCGTGAAATTTCGTTTGTCACAGTACGACATAAATTATAGCCTATATGTTATTCTGGGTTATTTAATAAACAATAATACTGTAAAGTTTTATCAAAATCCGTACAGTAGTTTTTGCGTGAAAGAGTAACAAACATCCAGACATACAAACTTTCGCATTATAATATTAGTAGGGTCTTTACAGAAAATTACTGCGTCAATTTTTTTATTACAAAACAATGATAAAAACTCAATTCACTATGTCACAGAGTTTTGGAATTGGTTCAAATTCAACCAATCAAAAAAGCTTTAAAATACTCGTAATATGCTTGAAATTATTAATTTGTTTTGTAATAACTAAGGGACGAATAGGCAAACATCAGGTCTCCCCAACCCGTCTGGCCAGCGTGGGGAGTGTATGCCAAGTTCTCTATTTGCTTGCAAAGTATAGAGGGTCATGCTCCTGCATTGGAAACTAAATTGTCTGATGATGATGTTATTAGTTCGTCATTTTAACTAAAGGACGTCCACTGCTGGACAAAGATATTTTCAGCGATTGGTTCTACGTTGCCTGCATTCAGGTCCTTCCCGCGACCTTCACCAGATCACCCGTACACCGAGTGAACGTCTTTCCTATACGGATCTCCTCATTTCTGAACTGGTCTCTCCTATACGGATCTGGAAATTTGGGAAATTTCGAGCTTAGATCGCTCCATCGCCCTTTGAGTGACCTTAAGCCTTTATATGGTATAGGAAGTCGACCCTTAACTTCTATGTTCTTCGTTGCGGGTCCAATGACAGTTTAACTTTCCTTCAACAAACTTGACCTTCAGTAGTTGGGCTATTGGCGGTCAAGCTGTAGATCCTGGCTACACAGGAGTTGCAGTGGTGGGAACGAGAGGTGGAAATAGTCCCGAGCCTTTTATGAGGCTCAAAGTAAGTCCCTTCCACGTAGGGAGATGAAGAACACGAGGAGAAAACCTCTATATAAACAACTGGAGGAGGGGATTGGGGGTTCCCTCGAAACCGGAGAGGCCCGTTCGTGAGCGAGCCTCTAGCTTGAGGTGGAGCTGCGGACGAATGTTCAACTGGGACAATAACTCACAGTTTCGTTTCTTTGGGCTCCAGTGGACACCGTCGGGTTTTAGTGGGTAGGTCCCGCCTTTAGTGACCAGGCGAGGAGAGTCCCACATAACCCACTGGATGTCCCCATCGGCCAGTAGGTGCAAGGCGTTAAAAAAGGGAGATGAAGAACCATTACATGTAGAGTCCCTCTCACACTTGCCAGAAACGTTTTTTGAGTTTTTTCCAAGCTCGGCCGCATTATTAATTCCATTTCTGCGAACATACTGCCATAATTATGAGTCTTTGATTTCAAGATATTTGAATATTCTTTTGTCCTTTTTTGGTTGTATACCGTTAGGTGAGACGGGGAGGCTGAGGTGACGTCACGTTAAAACACTGATGGTAATTGACGGTCGATTTTTACTATCTATACTAATTTTATAAAGCTGAAGAGTTTGTTTGGTTTAAAGAGCTTTTTGTGTTGGATAGCTCATTTATCGAGGAAGGCTAACATCACGCTAAGACCAATTGGAGCGGAGCTTCAATGAAAAATGTTGCAAAAACTGGAAAAAATATTCAAACTATTTTCACGCATAAGTTGCGGGTACAGTCATGCCCGTTTTCACCATCAAGCCCCTATTTTTTAAGTGACCCCTATGAAAACAAAATTACTGTTAGGTGTTACTATAGGGGTCACTTAAATAAAGGTCGATATTTAGTAATTTTAAGCATACACTTTGCTTGTCAGCTTCAAATAGTTCGTGACACCCAAAGTAGCCAAGAAGTTCGCAACACGTCTTTGTTACAATTGGAATAAGGTTGTGTTGTCAACTTTTTGACCACTTTAGTTGTCCCAAGAGTCAAACCCAGGAACTCAGAACCTGGAAAGTCACTCCCTTACCACTGGAACATTGAGATATCTAAATATCTCAAAGGTGACTGACTGCAACTGACATAGTGATCTATCAACGCACAGCCCAAACCACTGGACGGATCGGGCTGAAATTTGGCATGCAGGTAGATGTTATGACGTAGGCTTCCGCTAAGAATTTTACGAAACTACCCCTAAGGGGGTAAAACGAGATCCACGCGTACGAAGTCGCGGGCGGCCGCTAGTAAACTATAAAATGGTACGACAAATCCTGAACACCTAAATACACTAGCACGGTAGCGCATTTTCTTACATAACTTTTCAATTCCTATCATTGGAGGTCCGAAAATATTTCTCATACAATTTGATACCATAATGATCATTCTTCATAAAAAATTTAAAACCTACATATTTAAAAACATAATCATTGATATTCATAATATCACTAATCATACACTTAGTTTTTACTAATATTTGTTTTCATATATTTTTCTATACTAATGATCGAAACTCATAATCATTCGAATAAATAACTATAATATTCATAAATGTGATGTATCCTAATATTTGTTTTCATAAATTTATTACTCATAAGTGTATTTATCCATATTATTGAAAATCATGATGNTCAGGCGCCCGGGTGAGCTGGAGCGGCTGAGGCTGGTCGCCGAGGCGCCGGAGGCGCCGATGGCGGTCCAAAAAGCCGAAGCTGCGGAAGCAAGCGTGGGTGCCTGAGCCTCGTTACGCAAGGGCGGAAGGGCTGCACATCCCGCAGCGCCGGAGACGAGGAGATACCAATTAAAAAAAAATATTCTGAACAACAACATTATGAGTTGAAGTATGTTCTTAGTAACAACATTATTAATTAAAACAATATGATCAATGAATGTTATGAAGAAAAAAGATCTGAAAATAAAAATTATGTATTTTAAATGGTTCTTGGTAGTAACAGTATTGATAAAAAAATTATGATTACTAACTTTTATGAGCTCCGATTGTAGGAATAAAAATGTATGAATAAAAAAAGTATGAAAAATAAAATTATGAAGAGAGATTATTATGAACACAAATCGGTAGTAAGACAAAGAATAGGATTTAGAATTTTATGTGAGCCAATATAGAACCCACTAGCACTAGTCTATTTTCTTCCAATCCTGCAAAAATAGCTCTTAAATGTTTACAATTAAGAGTGACATTGACATGAGCACTAAAAACAGTGTTTTGTTGTGGAATTGACAAGCCTAGAGGTCCTATGGGGGACCATAAAGTGAGAGGCCGGTTGCACAACTAGCGAATCTTGACGGATAGTTAGCTTAAACAGTGGTTAAGCTATGGCGAAAGAAAAATCTTTACAAATTAGGTTATTGGAAAATTTACCTTCAATAACAGATGGTTGTTAGTAATAATTGACAAGAACTGAAACTTAAATAACCTTAATTAAAAATAATGCAATTAGTGATAGTGACCAATGTGACCATTCATGACAAAAGAATAATCATTTTGCTTTTAATTAATAGAGTTAATTATAACGCAAAGGATAATATTCGCTTCATAAATTAATTAAACTTATAAATACACATAGCTATACCTTTCCCCAATTTTGTATATCAATTCTGAATATTTACAAATATTTACAAAAAAAAAATGGCCCAAATCGCTGTCCAAACAACGCGACAAGGTGCCCAGAATGCTGGCTGCATTTCCGCGCTGAATGGCCAAACTGATTGGTTGGCCAAGAAATGCGCCAACTCTTCCATCACCTGTACAGTCAATCAGCCGCTTGGCTAACTCCCTGAATGTGCCTATCCAAAACCTAATATCCGAAGCCAAAATCCTGATATAATTTTAACACTAATGTACCTACTTCGGGACAAATTATGAGGGCAAGAACGGAGAAGAAGCACTGCAAGAAAATCACTTTTGACATCATCTGTTTCAAATGTTTACAGTAAAATAAAATATCATTGGTGCAGCCAATTTTGGCAACTTTTGTTTAGTTTACGTCTAAAGCTCTAAGGCTGGGTTGCACCGTCTTACTTTGACTGTAACAAACGTCAAAAATCTGTCCAACTCTATACAAAATCACCGGTTATCGTTATAGTTACGGTCAAAGTTTGGTGGTGCAACTCAGCCTAAGCTTACGTTTTGTAGGAACTCTAAACTAGAGTTTAACTGTGATTTAACTAACTCCAGTACAACCGGCCCGTAACCCGACCCGGGCCAATCCGATCATAGTATCCAGTTACCTCATTGTTCTTTACATCTTGGGTAAGGCTTTGCCAAGGATGTGATAAACTAGGGCTGTGTTTGTTAAGTACATTAGCCAATTCATAGAGATGTAAAGAGATGCAAACTAATGCGCTGAGTTCGAAACTCAGTGTCGCATTAGAAAATCACACACACAAATTAATCAAAATATGTGCTCATTATCCACTGCGGTATCAGTACTCAACGTTCGAATAATATTTAGTACTACGCAAGCAATGTAAACTGTTTACATCATGACGTCGCTGCTGTCATCATTGCTTACACGAGCAATGTGTTCCGTTTTTGGGCATATTGCTGTGACACTGGCCACGCCCCTTTTCACATCTCCCTTTAGTTTCTGATAGCTGTTGCAATTCACGAAGGCGAGTGAGCTTTACATGTGTGGTGGCTCGCTACTGTTCGGTTTCCAAAAGTTTTGATAGACATTACTGTGTAATGAATTACACTATCGTTATGCTCATCACTATAAGATATTCATTACTATGAGATCCCCCAGTGCGCGTGGACGCACAGGATGACACACGAACGCTATGCGTTCGATTTGCTGCTTCACTTAAGCCAGCATCATTTGTGAATACGAGCGTTAGTATAGACATAGGATAGTTTTTGTCGGTTTTGTAAACAACTGCTAGTTATAAAGTCTGTCTATCTATGACAGAACAAAATTCATAAGAGCGAATCCGAGGGCAAAAGTTAGTGCCAAACTAAAGCTTATTCGTTCTTCTCATATTTTTCTCACATAAAAATGAGTATGTTTGTGTGTTTATTCGTATTTCCCACTTTTCTGCCTTCATTTTATTTGGTGCAAACTTAAAACAGATTCATGTAGAAACATGTTTTCTGACAACTCTCATATTGATATACAAGGATCAAGGAGTAAATGGCACGGAAAAAAAGGGAAAAAATCTTTCCCTTGCTCTACAGAAATCAAACTTATCACCCACCAATAGAGTCGATTTTCCAACAGCGAATTTGAACTCCAGTCGCAAGCGCATCGCTTTGGTTTGTTGCCAAATAAATTTGGACTTTACCGTTAATTAGTTAAGTTGTGTTTTGCATAAACAAAGTTTTTTGATCTCAAAACAGAATCTGTCAAGTGTGATCGATTGAGCGTGTCTCAAAATGGTTTTTTCTTCGGCCGCAATATTAATTTATTGTTAGTATTAAATAATGACAAAAACCGGTCTTTCGTATCGGTTAAGTATTTGGGCACATATTTTATTAAGAACGCATGCTTTTTAAACATTTAGCCTATTTTATAGCAAATACTACTACATACTAAAGCTTTCACCATCTTACTTTAGGTATAACAAACGTCAAGTCTGTCAAATAAATTACCACAAACTGTTGTAGAATTTCCCATTCCTTTTAAAACACTATGAAATACCTTAATGAAAAAGGGCTACTATAAAGTCGATGATTATGTAAAAAATAAAAATGTTTCGGATGTTTAACTGTCTAGCTCGCATCAATACTTATTTATTACTATTTATTTAAAGACTATAAACCCTTGAAAAAGAGGCTGACAATAGTGACTGAGTTTCTTGCGCTGCTTCTTTTTAGCACTGGCCCATTTATTGTCCCGAAGCAGTGGTAGGGTTAATACTGAGACGTGAAAAAGTGCTTTTTAAAAGCCTACTTGCAAAAATAAATGAGTTTTATTTTATGAGTTTTTTAGAAACGTCAAAATTCTGTCAAACTCCATACAAAAAAACCTGTTATTGTCATAGTTACGGTTAAATTAAGGTGGTGTAACCCAGCCTTAAAATCAAATAAAAAACAAACGAATAGCGTAAACAAACCATAAATAAAAAGAACGCTTTTTCAAATTCGAAACGTCACAGTGACTGCGCGCGCGTATGATTAATGACATCAGATCCGTCATAGAGTAAGCTTCGGATTTAAACTACCACAGATTATTAATTTGTATCAATTTGACGTTTCGTAAGTGTTAATGAATTATTTATACAGTTGGTGTAATGGATATAGTGGAACTATGTATACTCTATATTAATATTATAAATGCGAAAGTAACTCTGTCTGTCTGTCTGTCTTGCTTTCACGCCTAAATCACTGAACCGATTTTGATGAAATTTGGCATAGAGACAGTTTGAGTCCCGGGAAAGGACATAGGACAGTTTTTATCCCGGTTTTTGAAACAGGGACGCGCGCGATAAAGTTTTTCTGTGACAGACAAAATTCCACGCGGGCGAAGCCGCGAGCGGAAAGCTAGTAAACTATAATTTTATTATGAATATCTTGTCAACTATAATTCTGTTTTTATTTTTTAAACAGCTACAACCTATAGCTAACTTAAACTAAGTTATTGTAAGGTCACACTGCATTTCTCTCAAAATAACCCATTGTATCTATGTCCGCCCCCCGCGTCCAAGCGCGAAAACACTAACGTCCGTTCATAAACATTACTATGAGGTCTCACAGTGCGCGTGGACGCACGGGTGACACACGAACCAATCACAGAGCTCTATTCAACGATTTGCTGCTTCACTTATGCAAGCATCGTTTGTGAATACGGGCGTAAGTCAGATATTTCATTCTATAACTTACTAAAACTAATACTATTATAATATTTCTATTGAATAGATACTTACCCATTGTGCCTGTCCACCCACAGAGGTGTGTATCGTAAATTTATACCGATATCGGGGTATAAAGGACATTTCCTTAAATAACTTTACTATTTTGTAAGGAAGTTTTGACGTGTGGTATAGACAATACGTTTCTGAGCTTTCTAGAAGCTTCTGGGATGACGAAAGCTAGATCGACCTACTAGCTCTATGGCAGTGTTTGCAAACTTTTTGTGTTCAAGGCACATCTAGGAAAACGATTTTGAAGTTAGGTACACCACACATAAAAAATATTTTTACCTTATTTACCTATATATTTTTACCTATTTTTCACTCCGACACCTTCACTGTTCGGCTATCGTAGCTATTTAAAACTTATAAGATAAACTTATTTTTCTGGGGCACACCATCTTGATATTTAAAAATTCAATCCAGTAACTTGGCCCGTGGACCAAGCTAAAATTGGGCCAAGTCACTGGAAGACTCGTAGGTGGAGCTCCGAAAAATGTTTGTGTCAAATCTGTAAGTTTATTTTTTTACCCTTTCCCATACATCTTGTAAAAGCTAGAAATCGATTACAAATCAATAAATACTTTCGCAAACAGACACGACCTCACTATCGAATGATCCATAGATCATTTGATCTAGATTACACATTGATGGGGGGCACAGATCGGAGGTCTGTGTGAGGTTAAATAGTCTATTGTCTTTGGAAAGTTTTATAAATAGTTACTAAGGTCTAGAGCTTACTCAGTCTGTGCCTGAGGTATGGGAGCGGCACGGAAGGGTGTTTTTGTAGACATCAAACGTCAGTGAGACTTCAGATGTGCGATTTGTTGTTGTTGACTCACTCACTCATCACGAAATCTCAGAAACTACAAGTGCTAGGAGTCTCAAATTTAGCATGGGGGTTCCTTTTAGAACGTAAGTGCTCACTAAGACGGGATTTTGCAAAATTCAACCCCTAAGGGGGTAAAACGGGGTCCATGCGTACGAAGTCGCGGGAGGGCCGCTAGTCTAATCAAACATATATAACTCAAAGATGACTGACTGACTGACTGACTGACTGACTGATATAGTGATCTATCAACGCACAGCCCAAACCACTGGAAGGATCGGGTTGAAATTTGGCATGCAGGTAGATGTTATGACGTAGGTATCCGCTAAGAAAGGATTTTACGAAACTCCACCCCTAAGGAGGTAAAACGGGATCCACGCGTGCGAAGTCGCGGGCGGCCGCTAGTTGTCTAAAAGACTATTTAAACAATATTAAGGTGTAACCGCATCAAAAATTATGGATATATGATCGAAAACAGATTCTTTGACACTTGAAATCCGGATTTGGACAAGGATTGAATGTGGGAAACGAGCGAAGTTGGCCAAAAAGTATCAAAGATTCTTGATTCAAAAGAAACGCTATGTTACGTTACCTACAGTGCTAGAGTTAAGCATGTCCACTTTAAATGTTTTGACTTTCTCCACTTATGCTAGATGACTCGACAGTTCACAAACATAACTCGCCTTTGCTAGGTCGGTGAAGTAAGGGTCAGCACAGACCTGCCTAGACAACGGGACTATTCCCACTCGTTCCCACCGCTGCAACTCCTGTGTAGCCAGGATCTACAGCTTGACCGCCAATAACACAACCATGAATGTCAAGATTGTCCCGGGGGAAAGTTCTGTCATTGGACCCGCAACGAAATTAGCAGAAGAACATAGGAGTTCGAAGTTTGAACTGCCTAGATAAATGGAACGTCACAGTTGTCAAATCTTTTATTCAGTCTACTTTAGCTACTTTCATAGCCTAATGTCATATGGAATCATGCTATGGGGCAAAGCTGCAGATTTTGAAACAATATTTATTCTGCAAAAACGTGCCATAAGATACTTGTATAAAATGAAATCAAGAGCGTCCCTTAGAGAATTGTTTAAAGAAATTGGCATTCTCACGGCCGCTTCACAATACATCTTAAACTGTATTCTATTTATTCAACAAAATATTAATGAATTCAAAAAGAAAAGTGATATTCACCAAATCAATACTAGAAATAAAAATAAATTGGCTATACCCGCTTTTAGACTTAATAAAGTGTTTGCCACCTTTATGGGACAAGGTATCCATTTTTATAACAAAGTCCCTGATAAATATAAAGAGCTACCGTACAATAAATTTAAAGGTATAGTTAAAGATCACATGCTTAAAAAAGCCTATTATACAACTCGAGATTTTCTTAATGATAAGTCATCCTGGGAGTAGGATTATGGTCCTCTCATGCTCGCACTAAAAAGAATTAAAATCGTGCTATGAAAAGTAATGTATAAACTAATCTAATTTTCTAAAATGTTATAGTGTCATGCTTCTCAATCTGGACTGTTACTTAGCTTTATTATTGGTTTTTTTTTCTCTAAGAGATAACTTGGTATTGTCATTCTCACTAAAATGTCTCTGGGGTGGTGGCGTAGTGAGGCGGGTCGTTACATTCCCTCTAATATGGTCGAGTGAAGCGATGGCTGGTTCACTCGTCATGTCTGTGAACAGGCGCTGCTTTCGGGGACTGGTCAATCCAAGTTATTCCAACTTATGTATGCAAGTCATTTCTACTGGTATTTGAGTATGTAATCTGTAAGTCTAGATATTAGCACGTCACTACCTTGTTTAATATGCCACGCAATTTTGTATACCCATTCTTATAAGATACACTATACAAGAATGCATGGTAAATTCAGTGAACTGCTCCTGAATCGAATGTACCTACTACTGCTATTTCTATTTATTTATATTAACCGGCAGACAGTGGTGACTGAGTTTGTTGCGGCGCTTCTTCTCAGCACTTGCCAAATGTTGGTCTCGAAGCGCTGGTAGGGTAAAAAGATTATGAGACATGTAGAGGCTCCTTAAGAGCAAAATGACGATTTGTAAGAACTATTTATTAGTCTAAACAAATAAAGAAATTTTGACTTTGACTTTGACTTTGACAGTACTTAGGCCCTTTGCAGGGCGCTTAAACTCGTCCCAAATATGGTTTGCCCTACCACCACTTCGGGACAACATATGGGCTGGTGCCGAGAAGAAGTGGCGGAAGAAACTCAGTCACCTTTGTTAGCCTCAGTGATTGCAATACTGAACTGTCCTTGACAGTGACATTGACGCCACCGTCAATACCGGATCGCTGGTTCCGATTTTTGCCATGTTGGAAACTATAGTTGAACGCGATGGTGGCGTCCCCCTGTCATTAAGTTTGGCGGGACAGTGCAATTTAGGTCATCTATATCTGCTTTGTTCTACATAAAAAAATAGTAAAAATACCGGAGCGTCAGCATTTCGAATTCACAACTGTCATATTTTGCCACTTGTCTAGGGGGGCAGAATGCTTTGCTACGCAGTCTGCGTTAGCCCTTAACTGTGTATAAAATATTACGCTATAAAAATGGTAATGTCTGTTTGGTTATCATAGGTGTTAAAGTGTTTTATTACTGTGTCAAAAGTCGGCCGAAATTAATCTTGAAATTCTAAAAGGTTATAAAATATAATAGAATAGAACCACCCCCAGTATATTGTGAAAACTTGACTGCCTCCCATAAGAGTTGAACCCACGACCTTTCTTACCAGACTCCACTCCCAGTATATTGTGAAATCTTGACTGCCTCCCATAAGAATGAAACCCACGACCATTACCAGACTTATCTTAACACTGATCTACGGAGACAATTCACCAACCATAACCAAACGCCAAAACGTGAAAATTCCCACCTCTCGTTCCCACCGCTGCAACTCCTGTGTAGCCAGGATCTACAGCTTGACCGCCAATAACCCAACCAGTGAAGGTCAAGTTTGTCAACCAAACTCTGAGTAAGTGCGAAGGAAGTATGACATTTTACCGACACAAAAAAACCCTCATAAACCTCAGGCTCTAACTATGCTAAGTGCCAGACCTAGAAATAAAAAAACAAACAAACAAACAATAGTTATTTAAACGCCACTTATCTATATACAAACAGGGCCTCATCATCGCACCTCCTAACTCAGAAATTGGTAGTTACGAACATGTCAATTACACGGTACACCCTCAATAGTAGAGTTGTTCGAAAAACGTAGAAAAAACTCCAAAGAGAATGTGTTCAACAAAATCCTTACATGAGCAGTAAAAAAGGACCAAAAAAAGACTAAAAAAAGACCAAAAAAAGGTCAGGCGACCCAAGTGGAACAAAAAGCTTGTTAACCACTCGGATATCGTATAGAGTTGTTTGTTTATTTAAATATTTTAGATGATAATGTTTACTGTGTGTATTTTTTTGACAATAATTTTTTAAACATTTTTTCATTAACTGTATAGAAATTAGTCATTATAAAAAAATATTAAATGCCATTGCATCTAATTTATGCCAAGATAAGATTTGTCTTACTCTCACTTAACATCACACTGGCACAATTTATAATGTCTTATCTCTTCTAAAAAAACCGGCCAAGTGCGAGTCGGGCTCGCGCACAAAGGGTTCCGTAGCAGCAAATATAACCAAAATTACAGTTAAATCAACCTATCTCAAAAACTATAAGAGATACTTTGATCAAACCAAAAATCGTTGAAAGAGTTAATTAGCATGCATCACCTCTATTTTTTTTAGAATTTTATACCCCGTAGTTATAAAAATAGAGGGGGGGGGACATACTTTTTACGACTTTGAGAGCTGATATCTCAAAAACCGTTCACTTTAAGAAAAATGTTTTTTAGAAAACTTTATATCATTTTAAAAGACCTTTCCATTGATACCCCACACGGGTATGTACATCGAAAAAAAATTTTCATCCCTCAGTTACATGTATGGGGGGCCCCACCCCCAATTCTTTTTTTTACTATTTAGTGTCATAATTTTGTAGCGGTTCATACAACACATATTCCCATCAAATTTCATCACTGTAGTACTTATAGTTTCCGAGTAAATCGGCTGTGACAGACGGACAGACGGACAGACGGACAGACGGACAGACGGACAGACGGACAGACGGACATGACGAAACTATAAGGGTTCCGTTTTTGCCATTTTGGCTACGGAACCCTAACTAGCATAATATCTTCCAAAAAACCTTCTAATAATAGGTACTTTTATCCCTAAACACCCCTGTTCAATCCGAAAGGAAATGAAAGTTAGTTCTCGAATAAAACAACTTTTTGTATGGAAAGAACATCTAAAACTGTAACAAAAATACATACATTATTTTATAGCGACAAGTCCGCCTAAATTGTGCGTATCCTTTTGTTATTTCTTTATCTTTGTTTTCTTGTCTTGTGTGGTGTACAATAAACTAAGTTCTATCTATCCATATATCTTTTTTTAGTTTTTTGAAGTTAAAGTTAAAAAAAATAAAATATGCAAAAAAATGTTTAAAAAATATGGAGGTTGTATCAACTCTATACATTTAAGGTGCGTCCCCACAACCACTGTCTTACAAAAACAATAATGCATAGCGATAATTGAATTATTACAGTCCTGTGGGAGGCACATTAGCCAAACGTATAATTTTCTGCGCCTCTTGAAGATTATTTGTTTATTTTTGTGTTTTTTATTTGTTTTTGGAGCAGGAAGGAGAACTTGTCACTTAAAGGGTAAAGCCATGTATGCATTAGGCAATATTTGTTGATAAACACTGTTTATAAACTGTTCATAAACACTGTTTCATAATGTTTCATCATCTCTGTAAACAGTTTATAAACAGTCCATAAACATAGGTGATGAAACATTGTTTATGATACATGTTGCCGTGCTCCCCGCTATGAGTGGAGAGCAAGTGTGCACGGCCAAGTTTCAGAAACCTGTGTTTATGGAAAACTTGTTTCACACTAGTCATAAACAGTTTATCAACAAATGTTGCCAAATGAATACATGGCTTTAAAGTTATGGTTAATTTAAAGAATTTCTTACATATCTTTTGTTGTTAACGACTTTTGTCATTTATAGGGGGGCTTTAGCTTATAACTATAGGTCTGGATGTTACCTAAGTCAGTGCCTGAGGTATATGATCGGTACGGGAGGGGTGACATTGACATATTAAGACTTTACATCCCAACTAATATTATAAATGCGAAAGTAACTCTGTCTGTCTGTCTGTCTGTCTGTCTGTCTGTTACGCTTTCCCGCTTAAACCTCGCAACCGATTTTGATGAAATTTGGCATAGAGATAGTTTGAGTCCCGGGAAAGAACATAGGATAGTTTTTATCCCGGTTTTTGAAACGAGGACGCGCGCGATAAAGTTTTTCTGTGACAGACAAAATTCCACGCGGGCGAAGCCGCGGGCGGAAAGCTAGTAGCATATAAATCTGAGAGATATCTGAAGTAGCGCTGACGTTTGACGTTACAAAAACATCCTCCCTCCCTCATACCTCAGGTACTGGACTGCGTTAAGCGCCCTAATAGCTAAGCTAAATATTCCTAGTAATCTATATAAATAAAAATGAATTGTTGTTCGTTAGTCTGATTAAAACTCGAGAACGGCTGGGCCGATTGAGCTGATTTTGGTTTTAAAATGTTTGTCGTAGTCCAGGGTAGGTCTAAACGGTGAGCAAATAAGGAAAAATTGCGATGGCTTATTTATTGCCTTTAAGGCGGAACAGAGTTCGCGGGGTCAGCTAGTATGTAATATTAAAAAGCAAACTTTCCTTTAAACTAGTATAAAATAAAAAATATGATACTAAATACGAAAGACAAAATACTATAGACCTATTTTAGCAACTATTTAGTTAAATAACTGATGCCCGTATTCACAAACGATGATTAGTGAAGCAGCAAACCGAACGCATAGCATTGAATAGGACTCTGTGATTGGTTCATGTGTCATCCACGCGCACTGTGAGACCTCATAGTAATGTTTGTGAATACGGGCGTAAGTTTAGTTAAAACACCACACATAGAGTACATGTTTTTTTACAAAACAACCTTATTCTTTAGTCCACACAGTCCATTTTCCAACTAACAATAACAGTGAAATTAAGCTTAGTTAGAATTCTCAATAATAAATAATGGCAGAGTCTTCGTGCTGCAGTAATGTAGAGAACAGGCCATTTCTCCAAACGTCCGTACTACTAATACCACAGGCTCTCTTTATCGCAAACTCTACTTTATTTCAACTACACAAGACACTAGTGTCAAGGTAGAGCTGGTGAAGATTAATAATGATTACTGGAATACTTAGGCATTATTTAATTTAAAACAGTACTGAAATAGGCGTTAAAAATAATATATTTGCTGGACGCTGTGATTTATTGGTTACAAATGTACACGTTAGAAAACAACATTTTAGTTCGCAGAAAAAATTTACTTGGTATGTGGACATTAAAAGATCTTTTGAAATAATTTTAAACGTAACTTCCCACGGGGTATCATAATCTATACTAATATTATAAATGCGAAAGTAACTCTGTCTTTCTGTCTCGCTTTCACGCCTAAACCACTGAACGGATTTTGATGAAATTTGGCAGGGAGATAGTTTGAGTCCCGGGAAAGGACATAGGATAGTTCTTATCCCGGTTTTTGAAACAGGGACGCGCGCGATAAAGTTTTTCTGTGACTGACAAAATACCACGCGGGCGAAGCCGCGGGCGGAAAGCTAGTGTTCATACACAGATTTTTTTGCGTAGGGGAGACATTCGAACGTTTTAACCATCATTAATGACATTAGAAATGTATTTTTTACCAAAATAATGCCAGAATACTTATACATTCTACCAAATAACATTAAGTATTGCTCCATTTGCTTTTATTTATTTATCAAAATATACTTTCCTGACACTTAATAAATTTAATAACATATCAAACATTAAACGAGAGTCAAATACATTCAAAATATCACAATAATCTCTCGTTTGACTGACGTGCACTGGCTCCCATGTTTTTTGTTTGTATTACAAGAACTTAATCTGTTAATTGCTTACTATCTGCAGATCTTAATGTACGGCTGTCTGTCTGTCACTCCTGGTTTTTGGAGCCGGATGTAGGTTTTGATACGTGCGAATATACTGTGTTAATCAGGCTTAGACAGATTAATCTAAACGTTATTGATATTGTCTTTAGATCATAATAATTGGTGAATGATTTGGAATCTATAGATTCCTTTATCCATACTGTTATCAAACTAGAATAAATAAATTACTACGCACAATTACCAGCCGAAAAAAAGGTAGCTGAGCTTTTTCAGAAACGTCGTAGTTAGTAGGGACTAGCTATTATATTTTTTGTTGTGTTTAGGTGCTCTGAAAAAAGAAATGACAGAGTAAATGGCAATGCCAGATTTTGTATGGAAGGTGGTGTCTTTTTTTTTCGCGCGGCCATCGACCAAACTTTGTTTTTTGATTACAAAATAGTGTAATAAACCAAACTTACTATGACATGTATACCTCTAAACTCAGTCTGAACTGAGTTACGAGCGTTAGAAGTTTGATGATTTACATACTAGATTTGCTTTTTGCGCGCAAGTTTTGTAAGAAATTGCAACAAAATATTGCGCTAATTTTTTATTGCGCTGATTCTGCTCCACACTGATGTCTGGAGCCTTTAAGATGGTATTGTTTGTTCACACATACAATGTCACTATTTTGTTGCAAAGCCGGAATTTGTTTATCAATAACATGTATGAGTAAAAATAATATTATAGCTCACAAATCGAAAGTTTAATAAGCAAAAAGTTTGAAAAAAAAAAAAATTTACTTACCAATTTTCTCTTTTGTTACAGATATCAGATACCATGATTGCCGCATAGAAAATCAAGATGGACGACAAAATCCATCCTGGAGGAGACATGGAGGCCTACAACTGCTATGACACCAACAGGATACCAACTCTACAAGAAGTCAAAAACACTGAAGAAAAAACAATTAGAGAAACAACTAAAATGGCACTGGATATAGACAGATTTTGCCTTAATAAGAAACCTAAATATATCCTATATGATAATTTTAGTTACAGAGACGATATTTCTAGAAGAACAATGATAAAGAAGGAGAAAAGTTACTACAACTACTGTTTTGTTAGTGTGATCATTAGTTTTGTATTTGGCTTCTTCATAGGAGTTGTTTTGATGAGCACATCGCAATCAACGCATAGTTTTGTACCTAGGAAATTAGTAAAAATTAATAACACGAGAGAAGTGACTACAAGGAATTTAAATTCATTGAAAAATGATAAGACTGATAATGATATTGAAGTTGATTTGAAACTGAATGAAGACAAATTCACATCTGTCTCATTTACGGGAACAGAAACACATAAATATAGGAAAGACATCTATCCGAAAGGACTGACTGAAGACATGAAAGATATACTGAAAGATAACAAAATAGTCAAACACACTAAACATTCTATTGTTGATGTGCTAAACAAAACTGATTATGTCCCTAGTGACCATACAGTGCTCTACAAAAACGTCTATTGGGGCCCAGAAGTCGAGGATTTCATGCCTCAAGGGTATGGAGAAAATACCGCAGATGTATGGGAAAGATATGTGAACCAGAGCGAAGTCATCAAAATGGAACCTGGATGTGGAAGGATGCAGAATAGATTAATAACCTTCAAAGATGGCATTCAAGCTTGTGTTAGATACCGACAGAACACAGACCAAATCCAAGGAGAAATCTTCAGCTTTTATGTTGGAAAACTACTCAATTTGACAAACTTAGCGCCGTCGGTAGTCAAAGTGGTCGATTTAAAGGACAAATTATGGAGGAATGTTGCTACTGAAGTCGGTACAGCTCAATGGAACACGAACAGAGCTGTAGTACTCACACAATACATACCGAGTTTAGAGTCGGCCACAATACCAGAAATATTCAAGCCCTCTAATAGGCATTTGAATAAGAATGACGTGCTCACTATGGCATTGAAAGAAAACGACACCGCTGACGCTTCAAAGCAAATTTTAATAGAAAAACTTAAAATTAAAGATCTCAAACCATCCAAAAGTGCAGTAGACAACTTCGACCATATAGACATGGCTTTGAACAGAAAAACAAAAGAACTGTTCGTGGAATTGGCTCAGTGGTCAGATCTAATCATTTTTGACTACTTAACAGCAAATTTAGATAGGATAGTCAACAATCTATTCAATTACCAATGGAATATTAACATAATGGATGGTCCAGCGCATAATTTAGCTCGAAAAATGGACAGTGGTCTGCTTCTATTTCTGGACAACGAATCAGGATTGCTACACGGTTACAGACTATTAAAAAAGTATAATGTTTACCACAGTTTAATGTTAGACAATTTGTGTGTGTTTAGGAAGAAAACTGTAGACGCATTGAGGAATTTGTACGAACAATCCATTGGTGCAAAACTCAGCAATATGTTTCATGACAAAAATAATGCTATTATTAGAGATATTTTGCCACCTTTACCGGAAAAGAATGCCAAAATACTACACGAACGAATAGGAAAGGTTTTAAGTCAAGTCGAAAAGTGCGAACAGACTTTTAGATGATTTTAAAATTGAATATTAGACGTTTTATAAAAAGACTTATTTAAAATTTTCGCTGTAACATTTTCACTGAGTGTGATATTGTTAAAAGAGTTTTGATACCAAATGTTTTATTATTTATTGTATAAAATATTTAGTTATTTAATAATGTGCCAGTGTATTATTTGAAGTGATATTTAAAATGTTAATTTGTTGTAATTATTATTGTAAATTATCTTACTACCTACTTTCATGTTAATTTGGCCCTTCTAACAAATTCCAATTTTATAAATAACAGTTTTGTATGTAATGATATGGCCTGAAATATCTTTTGTTAACATGTCTCAAGTGAATCCAAGAATAAATCGATTGCTTTCGATCATCAGGACATCTAGTCTCCAATGCAGGACCACGACCCTCTAATCTACCAGAGGCAAATGGAGGATTTGTCCTACACTCCCCACCCTGGTCAGACGGGTTAGGGAGGCCGGATGTTCGCATTTTTATATTAACTCAGTGGACAGAGTAGTCCAGCAAAAAGGTCACGGGTTCAGATCCCAGTAGAGACGTCGATTTTTTCTTCTTGATCGGTTTCAAAATGAAGACACTTTATTATCTTTGCTATAAATTATCTTAAAATAATTCAAGATGTACTTTCTGGGCCACCCTAAAGCCGTTACGGTATTAATATGTAAATAAATGTAAAAAATATGTAATTATAATAAATAAATGAATTTTCTAAAGATGAAACGCTTTGTTATTTTCTTTAATATAAGTTATGAATTAATTTTGGTTTCTTTGGTCAACTACATCATCTTATATGAGTGAAATATTGTCCTTGAGAGCGTCTCTATGGTCTAGCAGTAAGACCGTCTGTTTCAGACCTCAAAGTCCCGGGTTCGAATCCCAGTGGTGATATTAAGATATAACTTATAATAATTATACTTTCTCAGTGTATTATCTGTAGGTCTAGTTATTAGACTCTATTCAGAAGTGCTGGGTTCGAATCCCATATATACGTTCCCACCGCTGCAACTCCTGTGTAGCCAGGATCTACAGCTTGACCGCTAAACCCAACCAGTGAAGGTCAAGTTTGTCCCGGGGGAAAGTTAACTGTCATTGAACCCGCAACGAAATTAATCAGAAGAACATAGGAGGAGTTCGAAGTTAAAAAAGCGTTAATGTAAACTATTACACTTATACTATCCACGTTTACTCTCACAAACGCAAAGCTCAGCTTAGGCCTCGGAAATGTCAAATACATATCCACATATCTGTCCAGTAAGTGCCTATTCACTCTTGCCTTAAAGACGCCCAGGTCATAATGTAAATCTATCAAGCTGTTGGTTGTCTTTCAAATGAGTCGTTTTGAACCGGACGTTAGTCGTCCGTTAGCTGGACTGAACTGGAAAATGGAATGACAACTGCGTTGGAATAAAAATGACAAATAACAGTTATGCTTTAACCACACCAACGCGTGCAAATCGCCATCGCCGGCGCGTCCATAGGCAAATGACAGGTCGCGCGACCCATGACAGTCCGCGCGACCTGTCATAGGCCTATGATCGCGCCTTGCTTAGTTTAGTGTGCGGTCTTGCAAACGCACGACTAACGTCCTGCTTAAATCTAATTAGAAAGAGCCACATCATCATCATCATTTGAGCCACAGGACGTCCACTGCTGAACATAGGCCTTCCCCAATGATTTCCACATCGCACCGCATCCAGCGTCTCCTTTATGAAGTCTTCGGTCCACCTTGTGGGTGAATATTCCAATCTGCGTTTTTAGTACGTGGTCCCCACTCCAGAACCTTGCTGCCCCATCGGCCGTCAGTTCTGCGTACTATGTGCCCTGCCCATTGCCACTTCAGCTTGCTAATCAGTCGAGCTAGTCAGCGACCTTAGTTCTTTTACGGATCTCCTCATTTCTGATTCGATTTCGTAAAGAAACACCTAGCATAGCCCTCTCCACAGGTCGCTGAGCAATTTTGAGCTTATTTATAAGGCCTATATTGAGAGGCCACGTTTAAAGTTGAAAGAGCCACAATTTAAATGAACTAAGAAAGCACATGATAACTCCATTCAAAACCGTTCACTAAACAGTGCCAACCTTTGCCCCATAGATACACAAGTGACTGCTCCTGTAACAATGGGAGTTAGTATGCGTCCGCCTACCGCCTACCTATGCAAATGGTTTCGATAATAATTAATTTTTTCAGGCTTGTTTGTTCGGAGATTGTGGCTCAAGATAGAAGCAGAAGCGACAGTAATAGTAGAACGGTTGGAATGAACATGAACTGGACCAGATTCAACCAAATCACCAATACACGTGTTGAGAGCGCGGAGGGTTCGACACTCCCCCACCCCGCCTAAGGGATTCTGCCGGGTCCCGACCCCTGGTTGTGCAACCTAGATAGTACAGGGCACGCCCCACATACAATCACTTATAGCGAAAACTCGCCAGGTGGTTTACCATCTTACCGGTACAATAGCCTCTGTAGCGGGATAGTAGCGGTTGTGGGCCTACTGTTCTGGTTCCAATCTCGTTAATCCATAATGATTACCCTTAGGGGGACGTCACGGTGTACGAACTGCATTACTTTTTTATAGACAGAGCTTGAAATGTCAACTCGACATCCAAGGAACTCGGGTTCGATCCCCGTCGCCGCTAGACCTACTCGGAAACCTACTCGTGACATGGATTTATCTTAGCACGGTTTACAATGAATATTCTAACTAAAATAAACAACTACCTACGATAGGTCTCAATTTAGATCAGCATCATCAGGTTATTTAGTCTGCAGGAGCCATCAGGAGCACTTAAAATTAGAGATGAAACGGATATCCGGTAACTATCCGGTAGGCCGGATATCCGGCCTAAATTTACTATCCGGCCGGATACCGGATAGTAACTCACTATCCGGCCGGATACCGGATATTAAAAAACTACGACAATTTCCTATTAATAAAATGAAATACATTAAATCTTTGAGGTAAACATCAATAAAATGGCTTATAATAATGACGGCTTTTATTTAAAGTCCAAAAAGCCCTATTAAGGCCTTTAAAAAAACTAATTTCTTTTTCTGGGCTATTCACTCTATGACGAATACATAAATAGTAAATATCTGTTAAGTCGAAATATTGCCGAATAATTTTTTTTTCACTGATGGTCTGATGTCATCATGATGCAGTTCAGTCAGATTACGCAGCAAGTAAACTACACTGGCGAGCAAAAGTATGGAATCACTTACATGAAGTTGTTTCCACGCGATCTTGTGTACTAACGAATTTGTTAGTAATAAAAAAAGTCACACCATTTTGAAGATTAAACTTTTAACTTTAAATACCAAATTCATTTAAATCAGACCAATATTTAAAAAGATATCCCGGCTGATGTGAAGAAGTAACGAAAAAGACATGTATCAACTGCTTGATACGTCGCGATTGCGGCCTATTTACCCACTATAAAAGCACGTGTTTTCGGATTTTGGCTTTCACACGTTGATCCATACACATCTCCGCTTTTTTGACACTTTACCTGGGATTCTACACCTTCAGAAGCAGCCCAAATCGTTGCACTATTGCAAGAAGGGCTCAGCCAGCGGGCTGTCGCACGTCAGCTCCACATAGCTGTTAGCAAGTGGATAGTTTGTCTAAGATATAAGCAATAGAATTTGACTCCAAAAAGGCCTGCCACAGGCTCGAAACTGACGGCAGGTCATAAGCCCGCTTTCAATTAGCTCGCCATACTTTTGCTCGCGAGTGTGATTTAATTTTCGCTATTCAATCACACACTCACGATGGCAACCGAAATCGCCCGAATTGATCTGCCCCCTAGACAAGTGGCAAAATATGACTTTCTATTCGGACTGATTCGATTTTCGAAAAGTGTGACTAGTCTAGTCTACTAATAGACCCACTGATCGCGTTCGAAGCACCTGTGCGGCGCTAAACTTGTCACGACATGCAACGAGACAATGGGCCAACTATCCGGCCGCCGGATATCCGGCTATCCGGCCTAGCAGCTGGCCGGATATCCGGTATCCGGTATCCGGCCAAACCACTATCCGTTTCATCTCTACTTAAAATAGGCCTTATAAAAAGCCTAAAGTTGCACAGAGTAGTATAAAGAGGGCTAAGCTTAAGCTCAATGTTTCTTTACGAGATCGAATCAGAAATGAGAAGATCCGCGAAAGAACTAAAGTCGCTGACATAGCCCGACGGATTAGCAAGCTGAAGTGGCAATGGGCAGGGCACATAGCACGCAGAATTGACGGCCGATGGGGCAGCAAGGTTCTGGAGTGTAGTTGGCACTTGCAGGCAAGTGCAGCGTGAGATGTCTTTCCAGGAGGTGGACAAATGACCTCATAAAGGTAGCAGGAAGGCGCTGGATACAGGCCACTACTAACCGGCTAATCTGGAAATCATTGGGGGAGATCTATCTTCAGCAATAGAGCTGTTCTGTAGCTGAAAATTATTTACAAACACTATTAAGACACACATAGTGATGTACAAGACTCGAGGCGTCGAGTCCTATATTTAAAGCCTCGAGGCGGAATGGCAAGACTCAGTGAGCTCGGTAGACTCGGTGCCCCGAGCTTAGCCGAGCTGCGAGCTCTCTGAGCCATGCCTCGAGGCTTTAAAAGAGCTCGAGCCTTCTAAAGAGCTCCAACCTTCAAAAGAGCTCGAACCTTCAAAAGAGCTCAATCCTTCGAAAAAAATAAAAAAACATCACCTACATTGATTTTTATTATAAGATTCTTAAAATTTACTTATATTTTATTTTGTTAGGAAAAGTTATAATTCTAATCGTAGGTATGTAGTCATTATTTGATTTGTGTCCTTTTGTGAAAAACGTTTTTCAAATATGTATTTTATTGTAGGTATCAGAATTTCTGCAGTTTTATTAAATAGAACGATCTTAAGAGCCATTTTACATTTTCGTGCGAATTTCTAAGATTTTGGAAGCATGAATTACTATCTTAAGCAACACCCAGAGATTATTTAATAACTGCGAAAGATAGGTCGATCCTTGTTGTTGACCATTAATGAAACGGATTTACTAAAACTCTTTTGCTTAATTCACAGTGCCCCATCTCCCACAACCATTTTACGAAAAAATTGCCGCAGACTCATTTTCAAAGTCCTGTATCTATTATTTATGCTCATATAATAAGCTTAAAAATATATAGTAATCATCGGACATATATTCTTGTAGTTCATTAATGAAATAGATTCTTGAATTTCATTACCATTATTGAGTAAAATCTAAAAATAATTTGGCAAATTTGAAGATTAACGTCACATTTTGATCGTGGTTTTTGGTTTAAAAACACAGCAATAACTGCAATAAAAGTATCCCAAAATAAAGAATATTCATTGTAGAATTGATTTCTACAGTTATTGTTTAAATATTAGTAACCACTTTGTCAAAATATTTTTTTTTTTCACTATGTGACTGTCTTTATTTTGTACTTAATATATTTTACATATTATACCTATTCGTGTTTCATTATTTGTATCCAGGGTCCGATGATGGAGCTGTAAGGGGGCAGATTTATTTTTCACTATGTGACTGTCTTTATTTTGTACTTAATATATATTTTACATATTATACCTATTCGTGTTTCATTATGAATCGAAATATAAAAGACTTATTAAACTCTATTAAAAATTTAAATTAATTTATCAAGTTTGAATACCTCATTCTACCTTAAAATTAATAACTTAAATCAAGTCTTAATACGGTCACGGCTCAAGATTTTTTTGTCCATTTCAGCGTTCTTTTTACTCTTTTGACGTTGCGTTGACAGCTTTTACCTAAATTCGCGCGGAATATTTTTGTGAAATGGCTCTTAACACAAAAGTTAACTGGGCTATCAAAAAGGCTCGAGCTTTCAAAAAGGATCGAGCTCTGCGAAAGACTCCAATCTTCATACAAACGTGGCGAGCCCCGAAAAAGGCTCGAACTCTAAAAAAGACTTCCGAGTCGTCGAGCTTCATACAAACGAGGCGAGCCCTGTAAACGACTCTGAGCTCTCGGCAAAAGGACTCGGAATCCTCGAGCCTTGTACATCACTAGACACACATTAAGTATGTATAGTTGCAACTTAACAAAGGATGACGATGATGATGATTTCTCAATTTATGTGTCCAACATTAGCTTAACCATCAGCTAAAATTGACTTTTAAGAAAAAAAAATCTCTTTCTTTGTTCTCGAGTCGCGACCACGGGCCAGAAGACGTAGCGTGGACAGGCCCCCCACTAGGTGGACCGACGATCTGATGAAGGTCGCGGGAAGAGCCTGGATGCGGGCGGCGCAGGACCGGTTGTTATGGAAATCCTTGGAGGACGCCTTTATCCAGCAGTGGATTTGGCTGAAACGAACGAACGAACAAAAAAAATATTAATAAAAAAGTCTATAACTTAAACCATACTCTATATTGTACAGCAAACTCTTAACACACCTCTACGAACCACATTTCCTTGTCACAAATCTTGTCTATGCTAACTGTAATAGAGACGTAGTCTATGGTTTACCATCACAAAGGGATAGCAGGTTATTGTCTCAGTTTGTCTATGGTTTACTCAGGTAAGTAATTGGCCACATAAACAACTGACGGGTCACTTGTCTATGAAAGTGCTTGGGTTGAGGGGATTGGCCAAATGTCATGTATTGTATACGGGACAAACTTGACCTTCACTGGTTGGGTTATTGGCGGTCAAGCTGTAGATCCTGGCTACACAGGAGTTGCAGCGGTGGGAACGAGAGGTGGGAATAGTCCCGTTATTGTATATAACTAAATTTTGCCTGTCTTAAGTCTTTCTCAAAAACAACCAAAACTAAATCAGTCGTAAATTGAACTTTACTTAAAAACTCATAGTTTTCAGTTAGTTGTATAATTTTTAAAAGCTTTTCAACCAACAGAATAAATTGAGTTTGCGATATCTTGACGTCATTGTCCGGTTTTCCATACAAAATGTATGTTAAAGTCACGTTAGACAGTTCATAAAAAGTTTGTCAATTGACTAGTCACGTCACTTCAACTACTTTAAACCCTATGGCATGATACTTTTAAAGCTATCAAAATGCTACTTTTCTATAGGTTACATAATATATTTTTTCCCCTTTTCAGCACCATTTGTAATTTTAATTAAATTTCAAGTCTGTTAAAAAATAATTTCTATCTGTAAAAAATACTTTTCTTGGCCCACTAGGTGGACCGACGATCCAGTGAAGGATGCGGGAAGAACCTGGATGCGGACAGCGCAGGACTGGTCATTATGGAAATCCTTGGGGGAGGCCTTTGTCCAGCAGTGGACGTCATTTGTCTGAAAAGAACAATGGAATGAAAATATCTAAAATCTATCTAAAAATATCCAAAGCGAAAGAATAAAGACTCACATCACGAAATCTCAGAAACTACAAGTGCTAGGAGTCTCAAATTTTGCATGGGGGTTCCTTTTAGAACGTAGGTGCTCACTAAGACGGGATTTTGCAAAATTCCACCCCTAACACACCCTAAGAGGGTCAAAATGGGATTCAAGCGTATGAAGTTTATCTATAGAAATAACATACACAATAACTTTTCTCAGTACGCATGCCAATAACATCCCTTATCCTCCTTTCTGCAGTCGGCTCCATTAAAACAATTTTCGTCCAAACTTACGAGGTGACGGCCGAAGCCGATAAGTCGAAGGACGAAATAATATAAGTCTTGCTCAGGCGCAGGCTATTGACCGATTACCGCGAATGTGAGTATGGACGCGGCTTTAGATACGGGGTTCCGTATGTTAAAATATACTGGACTATTCCCACCTCTCGTTCACACCGCTGCAACTCCTGTGTAGCCAGGATCTACAGCTTGACCGCCAATAAACCAAGCAGTGAAGGCCAAGTTTGTCCCGGGGGAAGTTAAACTGTCACTGTCAATTTCCTTGAGCGTTCAATGGTAAGTGTTGCAAAAAAGTCGCGCGCTTTATAACCCCCAACCCAAAGGTATAATAAAATGTTTATGGTCAAAATTATAGCCGAAATCTCCAAGCCTCTTTTAAAACAAACTTCGGTAGACTGGAAGAGATGTAAAAATGGTATTTCAAGGGTCGAAATCATCTAATTTTTTAGTCCTGTGCACCCTATCGTACTGTGGACAGTCGTCTTACTAAGTCACTAAGTGGACCGAAGATCTGGTGAAGGTCGAGGGAATTATTAAGATGCGAGCAACGGAAACGAGCAGGATCGGTCGTTGTTTATGGATGCATTAAACTTAAAGAATTGAGTATTGTGGAAATCCTTGGGGAGGCCTTTGTCCAGCAGTGGATGTCCTTTGGCTGAAATTAACGAACGAACCCTGTCGCTTACCCCAACCTAATAAACTAAAAACAAAGGAATATTTGCGAGTCACTTGTGCTTTGATTCTTTTAAGGGTCCACCATGACACCAACGGACCCCTAAAGCTGTTGTCACTCGCATAGGACACTTAGTGGCAGCGGAGTAAAGGAGAAATAAAAGGCCGGCATGCATCATCGCCACTATCTGCTGCTTAAACCTTCAGATAACGAGTATGGACGAGCAAAGATTATGAGGTCAGAATGGACAGCCAGTGGGATTTAAGTTTTGTGCCTATGTGTGTAAGTGGTGACCATAACCAATCATTGCTTGACACTTTTAAAAATACTTTAGTTTAGTTCTGAGAGTGAATGTTCATTCGGTCATTTGACTTTGAAAAGCCTAACTAAAGGTGTTTGTAATACGTGGATACTTCCGTACAAACCCCATGGAGAAACAGTGCTTTGACAGCTTATAAAGAACCTTTTAATATTTATTTTACTAGACTTACTAAACTACCTTTTACTATACTACATAGAAGAGGATATAATATTTAAAAACTGCGAAAAGACGAAATTTTGAAAATGAAATTGAAATTTCCAGCGACACAAAATAACATATAAAAAATGAAAACAAAACTAAAACTAAATAGAGTTGATAATTTGACATCAAGTTACCAGAATTTCATTTGTTACTTTTAAGTCCTAGTAAACAGAACTCTACTAGTCCCACTCCTATTTCATCCTATTTCATATTAGGCATAAACTTACCACCTTCAAAGCACAGACCCCTCTGCGCTACATAATCTATGCCAGCCCGTATTTTACGCGGGAGGTCTAACTCTTGACGCGTGCGACAAGCGGAGTGCCTGTCCTTAGCAAATTGCCTAATTATACATAAGTATATGTAGGTACATACCTACTTACAGTGGTATGCATTAGTATTTTTTACCCACAAGACAAAAGGAATAAAAGAAAAAATAATAAAACTAAATTAAAACCCCGCATCATAAGTAGAACAAGCCCTACCACAAACCAAATCGAGAAAATAGGTACATAAGGGCAGAATCCAGTAATGTAGGATCATGCAACACTGAGTTTAAAATTCTAATTATAAATTCGAACGAATCAGTTTTTTGCGGGACGCAACCGTGAACATTTATTTAAAACACGCACACTACTAAACGGGAACCTTAGTTTGTCACCTGCTCACCTGTCATCCGCTTTGCAACGGAGGGAAGTCGAACCTTAACTTCGAACTCCTCCTATGTTCTTCTGATTAATTTCGTTGCGGTTCCAATGACAGTTAACTTTCCCCGGGACAAACTTGACCTTCACTGGTTGGGTTGTTGGCGGTCAAGCTGTAGATCCTGGCTACACAGGAGTTGCAGCGGTGGGAACGAGAGGTGGGAATAGAATAGGCACGTACTAAACGGGATCCTACCAATTCCTGCAAAAAACAGGATAATATCTCCGTAAGAACAAGTCCATAGGTGTGAAATTGTGCATTTTCGTTTGGAAGCCCCTGTAGATTATTTATATCGTTAGGATATAAATTTTAAAATTTGTCAAAATGATTTATCTAGAGTTTGATAAGGCTTCGATATTTTAGCGATTTTAAGAGCTAAAATCGCTTGCACTAATGGAGAAGTGTTAAAAATATTGTAATCAATTGAAATAGTCAAAAGTGATGGTTTCGACCATTATTTATCCAATATGGCGGTTCGTGTTTGTTGACAAATGGCACGTGACAAGGAGGTATAAAGAAAATCTATGGAGGTGACAACTTTAGTCGGGTCTGACGTAGAATGTGCTTCGCAAATTGCGCACTTCATAAATTAGTCATACGTTTCAGAGTCAGTAACATCAATCCCTAATTGTTTTGTTTTGTCTATTCTAAAACAAAACAATTAGGGATTGATGTTACTGACTCTGTCGAAAATTTTTTGTTGTTCTTATAGGTCAATAGATAATTAAGAAATATTTTTCGTTTTATTTTATTTACTGAGTGGGAGACCTCTTTGACAACATTTTTTTCTCTTTTCTCTCCATTGTTTATTTTGTATTACATAATTGTAAAATAAATATTTTTTTCTTTCTTTCTTTCTACCACATCCATATTTCGTAGGACCTCAGCCGCAGTTATTTTACCTAAGTGTCAAGTATAACTGCGAAATTATTTAAATAAGGCTAATTTATAGCTAAAATCAATGAACTAGCTTATTTGTTCGTGTGTTTGTGTGTTTTAAGAAGGAACTATGCGAGAGAGAGCCATTACCTAATACATAAATGGACATAGAAATAAAACTTTAAACAATGCAGAAATCTACGGTCGATTGACCCCGCTTTTAACTGGACCCGCGGTTCCAGTTTATTTTTTACAAGTACAGAAACACAATCATAAAGAAGTATAGAAAAAATTTTATGTTTCGCTGACATAAGCCGCAGTATCGCCAATTGCCAAACTTAAGTTAAAATAGGTAGAGGACATAGTTCGCAGAACTGATAGCCGCTGGGGTAAAAAAAAATATCTTGTGGCGACCATGGCCCAGAAGACGTAGTGTGCTCTGAACTTCTACTTAGTCATTGATCGTTTTAGCCTATGACAGCGTGGGGCAGTAAAGTTATTGAGTGGCGACCACGAGCCGGAAGACGTAGCGGGGGCAGGCCTCCCACTAGGTGGACCGACGATCTGGTGAAGGTCGCGGGAGGTGCCTGGATGCGAGCGGCGCAGAACCGGTCTTTGTGGAAATCCTTGGAGGAGGCCTTTCGGCTAAAACGAACGAACGACCGAACGATGACAGCAGTACCAAACAATAAAAATACACAGTGAATTTACACTATATCTAAGAATTGAATCCAGAACTTTCTTACTAGAGTGAGGACAAAATTTCTGTCTTTGCATGACACCATCCATTAGACATGCAGCCATTTTTTCGCACATATAAAATACTGCGGCGGTGGGCTGACTGTGTTAAATTGATTTACGTATATACCAAAGACGTGGAATGTCTGTCTGTGTAGATTAAGAATCTAGCCGCAAAATGAATAGTGTGAAACAGCTATAAGTATTTGGAGAAATGCTTTTTTAGTGATCCGTGAAATTAGACACTATTAGGCCATCATCATCATCATTACAGCCACTGGACGTCCACTGCTGAACATAGGCCTCCCCCAATGATTCCCACATCGCCCGGTTGGTAGCGACCTGCATCCAGCGCTTTGCTGCTACCTTTATGAGGTCGTCGGTCCACCTACCACCAAAGATTATGTCCCATTAAACATTTTTATTTTTTCTAGCTGTCAATATGCCAGATTTATTCTTCAGATTAAATTACGATTGAAAGTAAACAAATAAGTATATGTATAGCTCTAGCATTTAATTGAGTCAATGCCTGAGGTATGGTAGCGGCACGGGAGGGTGTTTTTATGGTATCAAACGTCAGCGAGACTTCAGATCTCCATCAGATTTATATATACCTAGATGACCCACGCTGAACTGTCCCGCCAAACTCAATGACGGGGGGGCGCTACCATCGTTCAACTATATGGTTTCCAACATGGCAAAAATCGGAACCAGCGATCCGGTATTGACGGTGGCGCCCCACTGTCAATGTCATCGATAGGACAGTCCAGTATTTTGGAACTATACTATGCTCTTTAACGTCATTAATGACAATGTCAAGCATCGACTGAATTAAGCGCTAGAGATATAGTTAAATGCGCTTTCAAATCTGATTTTGGTATTGATGAATCAATTTCTATACTTATTCCAATAAAACTGGTCACAAAATTAGTATTCCATATTTGTTTTATTGCCGTCTGAGTACGAAAATCTTTTAAAGAATGTTAAAATCACTATTTGTATTTAAATTAGTTTGTCCGTTGGCTAAAAAAGGCCAATTTTGATGGTTGTATAAAACATAAAAGCTAGCGTGGTTTAAGGTGTTAGTTTTATTGATTAGTGTTATTTGATTGAAATTATATGGTTTCTTTATTTAAATGGCGTTGGGTTCATCATCGTCAGGTCATTTAGTCTCCACTACAGGCGCACGACCCTCTAATTTAATAGGCAAATGGAGGATTTGTCCTACACTCCCCACGCTGGCCAGACGGGTTGGGGAGGCCTGATGTTCGCATATTTGTCCCTTAGTCGCTTTTTTTTTTATGTGATAGGAGGCAAACGAGCAAACGGATCACATGATGGTAAGTGATTACCGTCGCCCATAGACACCCGCAGACCCTGGGGCGTTACAGGTGCGTTGCCGGCCTTTAAGGTAAAGATACGCTCTCCTCTTGAAAGCTTGCAGGTCGTATCCGTCCGGAAACACCGCAGACGACAGTCCATTCCACAGTTTGGTTGTACGGGGCAGAAATTTTCTAGAGAAACGTACTGTTGTGGACTGCCAACCATCTAAGTGATGGGGGTGGAAGTGCTGTCGGGTAGATCGGTGGCGAAAAGTGGCGGCAGGAATAAGTCCGGATAATTCTTCGGAGCACTCCCCGTGATACATGCGATAGAATATGCACAGTGAGGATACATCTCTACGCAGCGCCAAGGGGTCAAGCCGATCCGAAATGTCCTGGCAGCTTACGACATCCACGGGAAGACTCCCTCTTTCTGTTCTACTCTAACGGTATTTATAGGTACTAATGATAGCCCAACGATTCTGAAACGTCAAGTGGCATAAATTGGAACTAATAACCGAGTACGATGTAGCGCCCTCCTGTAAATGTCTTTAATTATATGAGACTCTTCGTGTTGTCCAATGTGGCAAAATTCGGAACTAAAATCCGAATATTGATAGTAGCGCCCTCTTGTCAGTCATTTCTGGGACACTAAACTTCAAATCAAATCAAAATTTTCTTTATTTGTTTAGACTTATTAAATTAGTATCGTCAAATGCTCACAAGGAGCCTATACATGTCTCATTCTTTTTTTGCCCTACCAATGCTTCGAGACAAACATTTGGAAAGTGCTGAGAAGAAGCGCCGCAACAAACTCAGTCACCACTGTCTGCCGGTTTAAAAATATAAAAGAAGTAGGAAGTTACATTCCATTCAGAAGCTTCATTGATGAACTATAGTAGTATATTTCTTTATATAAAACTAGCGGCCGCTACTTCGTACGCGTGGAACCCGTTTTACCCCCTTAGGAGTTTCGGCTGTTTCGGAAAATCCTTTCTTAGCGGATGCCTAGTGCCTAATAAATAATTATACTTCCAATATTGTGTGGTTGACATACATTTAGTATGGAAGCTGGAAATATTGAATTTTCGGATAGCTCCAGTTTATTCTGAAACCTATTATTGATACCGTTTGATAGAGCTCATGAAGTACTTTCAGGATCAGTAACTATTTTTTTGATATCTTGTATAGTTTAGAAATAATCGAGTGAGATCACTTATCGTTTCCACGCTGTAGATTATAATTTAATCATCTTTATTTTATGTCTCTTTTAAACTCTACATTTTTCACCTTTTACAAATGCGTCAAATTATATCAAATGTACGACAGGAGCTAAATCAAATATTGTCAAAAAACTGTGAAAACTCCACCAGAAATTAAATGATAATTCATATAGACAAGAACATTTATTCCGCTTATAAAACTTGATGTATGGGTCAAATACCGGTTCGAAAGAAATGTATTTGAATAAATTAAATACCTACTTTACTAGAAATCTAAACTAATATTATAAAGCTGAAGAGTTTGTTTGCTTGAACGTGCTAATCTCAGGAACTACTGGTCCAATTTGAAAAAAAAAATTGTGTTGGATAGCCTACATAGTACGCAGAACTGACGACCGATGGGACAGCAAGGTTCTGGAGTGGAGGCCGCGTACCGGAAAACGCAGCGTGGGACGTCCACCTATAAGGTGGACCGACGACCTCATGGAGGTACCAGGAAGGCGCTGGATGCATGCCACTACCAACCAGGCGATGTAGAAATCATACGTCCTGTGACTGAAATGATGATGATGATGACACAAGTTGAACATTTGAATTGAATTTGAATGAACATTCATCGGTCCTACTTCCTAGAAGTAAACCAAACCCAAACGACTCACTACAATAAATATTCAATAAAAAACAAAACCAACATACTACTACGGACACCAGGCATCGCTCATTTTGAATATAATCGTCTCCGCTTCGATAAACTGACAGACACACGTCCGAACAGTTTTGATACTTGATTTTTTGCTCTTTTTCGTGTTTTGGTGCCGCGATATCTCTGGGAAACGTGTGACGTCATGTGGAGTCCTTTAGACAACTATTTGGCTTATGTGGTTTGATATTTTGTTAAATAAAGGTACTTGCCTTTTTTGCCTTTACACGGGTATAAAGTTCCTTAACATTGTAACAGGTATTTAGAAAATGACGATGTATTATGCATCTATAGTCTGGTCCGGGAGCACGTAGAATTTTGTCCAATGACCCCAAGCTACCCATCCTTATCGCTCCATCCGGATCAGACTATAGTCATCGTAAGTTGTCAAAAGATGTTCTAACTTTAACATAAAATTAACTGGACAACTTTACGACAACGTCGCCAACGTACAGTTGACAGATTGTCGAAGTTGACAGACGATACTTTTGAAAATCCCTGCTTTTTGTCTCGAACACATTGTAATGAATATTATGAAATGTCAAAAAAATTAGACTGCAAGTATCAATCGCGTTCGGTCGGCGTACAGCTCCATCTATAGTGATTATTTATTTTGATTAATTAGACCCGGCCCCGGATTAACAGTGATCGGAGACGCGGGCGGGGCTTTGTGTTTTGGGATTTGGGGTTCCGTGGGTGAATAAATAATAAAAACTTCTTTTGAGGATACTTCTATGTTATTTGTACGTTTGTGTAAGATTTACAAGTTAATTTTTAATGTTTTTCACTAAAGCTGCAATATTTAAGGCTATAATACCCGTTTTCACCATCATTCCCTAATTTTTAAGTGGCCCCTTTAACACACAACAGGAATTTTGTTTTCATAGGGGTCACTTAAAAATTAGGGATCGATGGTGAACACAGGCATAAGTTCTTTGTTGGTTAGGTATACCTGTCCTTTTCAATGTTTTGTTAAGAGTAGCTTTAAATGTACCTTTGTCTACCATTACCATTTCTGTTTTCATTCTTAATGGTGTATGAAATGGGACGTAGTATCACTATCACACTACATAGTATAAAACAAAGTCACTTTCCGCTGTCTATCCCTATGTATGCTTAAATCTTTAAAACTATGCAACGGATTTTGATGCAGTTTTTTTAATAGATAAAGTGATTCATGAGGAACGACTTAGCACCCGTGCGAATCTGGAACGGGTCGCTAGTAAAGACATGACTATTTAATTAAACGAAGTTAAGTCTTAAAGTTAAATAAAAGAAAAGAGTTTTTTTAAATTTTATCGTACATGTGATTCCCTTGACGTTTACAACATTCAGTCAACATACATAAAAATTTGGGAAAACTTTCGTAAGAGTTACCTTGAAATGGATTCAGGATGGATGAATGCTGCAGAGTTTTTGGATTTTTAGAGTATACTCTGCTCATAATGTAACCTCACAAAAAGAAGTCTGCTGGAATGAGATTAGGGCTTCTTAGTGGCAACGAGATTTCACCCCTGCTTAATTGGTTTGTTGCATCGAAAGGATGATTAATTTTTTAGAGCGCTATACTGGCATGCTAAAAAGCTTTTTGATTTCAAAGTGGCAAGATTCGCAAGGCTATGACAGGAGCACTTGGTTTCATCAAGATTGGGCTACGTGTCACACTTCAAATGAGAGCATTTAGACGGTAAGAGACATGTCCCACAAAAAAAATTTTTTTGGGCAGGGGTGACATCTCCTGGCCACCAGGAAGCCCTGATCTCACTCCAGAAAACTCCTTTTTGTGGTGTTACCTTAAGAATAGAGTAGGTATACTTTTATAATCCAACAACCATGCAGCAACTGAAGCTGAACATTCGGCAAAAAATGGAAAATAGGTTTCGAGAATTTGAGAGATTCTAACGAAAGCATTTCAAGATTTTGATATATTTTATGTTGATCGAATGTTGTAAGCGTCAAGGAAATCTCCTGGACGATGTAATTTAATAAAGGTAAATTTAGAAATAAATATCATTTTATTTTCTTTGAATTGTAATGAATAAAGTTCTACAAAATTACACAGATTTTTTTTCCTTGAATTTTCAAAAGTGAATTTCTTTCTGGGCCACCCTGTACAAAAAAAAATCTCCTCTCTTTGCCATACTTCTTCTTATTTATACGGAACCACACCCAAAACAATTAATTTCGCTTGTCCAAAGATTCTATATCCATATTTTAGCTCACGGATTACTATCTAATACAAATACTTGTATCGAACAATAACATAATACAAACGGACAGACAAACTATTCCATACATGTTGATGTTACCGAAGATTGATTTGGGACATTTGTTCTTTAAAGATGGGTTTGTCACAACTATACAGGGTGTTAGGTAAATGGGTATATGAGCCGACACTAGCCCATGTTAACATGGGCATATAAATGGAATGGTGAAGTCGGAAATTTGATATCTTCATTTTAATTATTTTAATTTTCATACAAATCGGATTTTATATTATTTATTTTGTATGAAAATTTAAAAAATTAAAATTATGATATCAAGTTTCTGACTTCACCATACCATTTATATGCCCATGTTAACATGGGCTAGTGTCGGCTCATATACCAATTTACCTAACACCCTGTATAAATACGTAATGCGAAAGTCAGTCAGAGTCTGTCAGTTTGTAACGTATTCGTGTCGTAAATAAGCCATTTTATTAATTTTTTGTAATAGAGATTTAAAAAAACTCATAAAACTGGGAAAAGAACTTTTTCCGGCGTCCAAGAGTTTGTTCCGGCGTTTCTTCTCAGCACTTGTCAAATTTTATGTTTGTCTCGAAGCGCTGGTAGGGCCCAAAAGAAAGGAGACATGTAAAGTGCCCCATAAGGGCTACCTTTTTTATTATTTACTATATTTTGACGTTCATAAGTGCCACTTGTGGTCTTTGAATAAATATTTTTGATTTTGAGTTTTTTTTATTTTGATTTTTGATTTCATGTGTGTAGTAAACCCAGAGATTCCGGATTCGATTCCTAGTAGGGTCAAAGGTTGGACTTGTTCAACTAGAGAAAATTTATAAAAATCCTTGGATATTTTACACTGCGCCTGTAGTCCCAAACTAAGGAAAGCTTGTACTATGGGTACTAGACAACGGAATATTTATTTTAAGCATACTTATACTTACTTTTTTTGTAAAAGATATTAGAAATAGAAAAATAACTGAAGTTTTTTTGTAAAATCAGATCTAAGACACAAGCTTGATGCCAAGTTTGAGACGAATAATCCTGCCTTTGGAGGCACTGAATTATTAATTTAAACTTTATTACACCCACAAAATACAAGCACCGGACTTAAAACTTTACAGCGTTCTCTACCAGTCAACTTTAAGGTTGTAAGAGAGCGTATCTTCACCTTAAAGGCCGGCAACGCACCTGTAAGTCCTGTAACGCCCCTGGGTCTGCGGGTGTCTATGGGCGACGGTAATCACTTACCATCAGGTGATCCGTCTGCTCGTTTGCCTCATGTCACATAAAAAAAAATTTAGAGATTTTTTTAGACAGCTTGATTCAACCCTGCAAAGTAACACACAAGTTTTAGCCTAGGCGCAGACCACCGATATTTGTCGGCCGATAGTTTAGTCGGGCAGTTGATCAGTATGGGCATGTATGGAAGTGCGCACATTACACCGATTTGGTATCGGCCGATTCTTCATACAAATTAAAAACCGGGGACAACTGTTACTATCGGCCAACTAAAAGTCGGTGGTCCGACTTAAGAGAAATTACTATCTGGGAATCGAACCCAGGACAATCTATAGAGGCCACTCTAACTACTGATCACAGGTGTTCTTTACAAGATCGATGTGAGATCGTTTATCATAAAACGATCTACTTTGTCATTAATACACCATTAATTTAAAAGTAATCGCTTTTATACAGGGTGTTTCATTTGAAACTTTTATGTTGCATTTTTCACTTTAAAAGTGTTTTGTTGCCAAATCCCGTAATAGTGATAATATAGGGTGTTTTATTCTGAATGCTGGTGGCAATACAATGTTTTTTATGTCAGACTTCTATTACCTTTCAGTTAAAAAAGCAGATCCTGACTTAGGTATGCTTAGTGCTGCCAGCGTCCGTTTAATTTCGGAATTATAATAAAAAATTGTATTTTATCATTTTAGTTTACTTTTTTATCTGTTTTATGTGCTATTTTTGTTGTCAATGCCGATGTTTAAAATTAACAATCTTATTTCTTTAGCTTATTGTAATTGGCTCTTATTTACATAGAAAAACATCTTATTAGTAAACAGCTGACCTGAACTAAGATAGATATTTCTCAATAAGTAGAGATGTAGAAACACAAGACAAGAAAAGAAAGAAATAAACAAAAGAAAAGGCAAATAGGTGCGTGTGACACATAACAATATTTCGCTTAATCCATAGCCGCTTCTTTAACACCCTGTATTAACTACTGGGCTACTTTCCAAGGCATTTTATCAAGGTGTCAGGTTTTGTATAATAACTTAATTTCTAGAAATTTCACGCAATTTCGTCCCATAGATAGAATGTAGGTTAAGGTATTCAAGGGCGTGGCTTGAGAATCGATTTCATACCTTAACTTGTAGGGTGTTAAATTTAATATGCGTTGCGAGTTTATGATTTAACCTATATTGGACCCACTTTAAATTGTGTCAAACCATAGATTTTTTCGATATCTATTCTTAACTAACGGCCGCCCGCGACTTCGTGAGCGTGGGTCCCGTTTTACCCCCTTAGGGGTGGAGCTTCTTAAAATCCTTTCTTAGCCGATGCCTGCGTCATAACATCTACCTGCATGCCAAATTTCAGCCCGATCCGTCCAGTGATTTGGGCTGTGCGTTGATAGATCACTATGTCAGTCAGTTACCTATTTAGATATTCTAAAGCAGAAGAGTTGGTTTGTTTGCTTGAACGCGCTAATCTCAGGAACTATTAATCCGACTTGGAAAAATATTTTTGTGTTGGGTAGCCCATTTATCGAGGAAGGCTTTAGGCTAACATCACCCAACAGACAATAGGGGCGGAGCAGTAGAGAAAAATGTTGCAAAAACGGGAAATATTATTCTATTTTCCCGCGTGCGAAGTCGCGGGCACAGCTAGTTTCAAATAAATGGCTCTTGGAGTTATTGGTGTTAACTATCTAATTGAAAACCTCCTCCTTTTTTGAAGTCGGTTAAAACACAACATCACTGTCATTGGAACGTACAACAGCCATCTTGTTTTGCACTTTTTAATCAAACGACCTTTTCAAAATTAATAAGGCATCAAATAAGTAACTAGCACAGAATAAGTAACAAAAGTATAGGTCTAGTGATTTGACTCAGTCAGGAGTCGAATTAAACGATAACGTGACAGTTTTGATTCTCAAAATAAGTTTCGTGCAACCATTTCTCATGCTGAGTTCACTTTACGACACGTTCACAAGGGCGCTGTTGTAGTTTTCGTACTAAATCTTTTGATGGCGATTCGAAGACGCAAACGATTCGAACTCGAAAGTGTTTCGTGCTAGCCGTACTGAGGTCTCGCTGACGTCTCAAAAACACCCCTCCCGTGCCGCTCCCATACCTCAGGCACTGACTGAATTAAACGTTCGACCTATAATTGCATACCACATGTTGTTAACATCAAAGGAGACGTAAACAAGCCAGTTCAAATAAGCCACCACAAAAACTACCACCGTTTAAAAAAACCTCTTTCAAGCAACCCTTCTTACAAAAAATCCAAAAAAATAACCAGACGCATGTGACTGGCCTTAACTAACCGAATTCATGCCATTGTCAAAAATGGAAAAAGAAAAAATCGTTTTCTAAAGCTGGGAATCACATTTTGAGCCAATAACCAGTGTAACTTGAACTATGCAACGACATTCAAAACCTCTTTTGGCTCCCAAACTCTTACATAAAGAGGGGAGAGGGAGACCAAATTATAATAGACACGTCAGTCACCTGTCCAGTATACATAGACCTCTCACCTCTCAATGGGTTCGACAATGAGTTGCACTTTTTAATGAACCAAACGGGGGTGTTTGGTTCAAATTATACTGGTTGGTTACGCACGTACGTTTATTCAGAAAAATGGCACCAAAATGCCTGTTAGTTGTGTCTAATGTAGACGAATGACCCAAAACGTGTCTATTTCCGTTATTTGGATGTTATAATGGTGTTGGAATCGAACTTTTTTTGCTAGTCAATAAGTTGGTTCTCAGTTAACAAGTTTTCTTTAAAAAATTTAGTCAAGATACTTAGCAATTTGAAACTGCAGGGGGTGACAGTCAATCAGACTTTTTATGTAATGCAGAATTGAGATGATGACTGGGTAATCAAATCGAAATTCTATTTAGTCCGTCAGACAGATAATAAAAAAATATTGAACACGTATTTTTTAATTTTTTTCATAATCGAATAATTACAGTATTTATTAAGTTTAAATTTCGCGTGACGTCACTTCTAAGTAAAAAAAAATACATAGGCGTGCGTGACGTAACTCGCCATTTCAACTCAATGTAGCACTGTTGTTTAATTATGAAAGAACATAAAAATACGAGTCTAATATTTTCTAATTATCTTTCTGACGGACAAATAATTGAAATTTTGTCATCTAGCCTATTGTAGAGAATATAAAATTATGCTTACTAGCGCTTTCCTCAGTAAGTGCCTAGAGACCTATAGTTACAATATTTCTTCTAAACACAGTTTGGCTCTCTATTAATCTTTGAAAATATATTATTGCTGTCATTTCGGATCAAAGGATAATCCGTTAAAATTTTAAAGGTACAAACGTACAAAGCAATTTCGAAGAAGGGAAACAGAAACTGGTCCAATTTCTAATCCTGATTTTTAAATTCCATGTCCCATGTGTAGTAAAAACTTATCGAGAACATCTGTCAACTAACACCTTTCCACAAAACTTCAATTTGAACCCAAAATTCTAAAACAGATTAGTTTCGGCTTTCTGAAAAGCAAACTTACTCGTACAGCTTTGGTGGCGCTAGTGTCTATGCAATTTGAAAATTTTGTATGTGTTTCAGTTAGTTCGAAATCGCGCCGCGTTCATAGATAGAGTTGTAGGGCTCCAAAGAGGATTTAGATCGGTACCTCTTTTGTAAGAACGACGTCTATTGATTCTGTATTTGAAATTTTGAATGATTCGTCACATAACTGAAGTCTTATTACCAGTGAATAGAGTTGGAATTGGCTGTTGTTTTTTAGAGAAATTCGATGCAATATTTTGTTCTCTAATCTCCAATGAATGGAGTTTTTGTTCGGCAAAACTCTTTTGTGCCAAACTTTCGCGCCAAATACAAAGCATTTTGCAAAATGCGATGATTTTGGCGTAATTTTTGATTGAAATTTTTCGGTGATTGAATTACTTCTATTGAGTTGTTAACGCTGAACGGTTTTTGATTGAAATCTCTACAAATTTTGGGGCAGTGTGGCAAAATATTAAGGTTAAGTTTTTTCATTTGAGTGTTGTAATCGGGAATCGAACCTGCACATCAACTGTCTTTCATTCACTAAGCTTAAAACCATAAAATGTGAACTTAATATCGGTGTTGCTGTATAAAAGTTAAATTTTTGACATAACCAAACATTCTTAGCGTCAAATAATCAAAAGGATCAAAGAAAAATAAATAATCAGTCTACGGCTAAGGAATTTTATTATTCCTAAATCCAGCTACTCAATTATGAACTTTATGTCTCAGTAATACAGTTTCAATTGACACAGGTGTGTTAAACAAACGGTGTGAGCATAAACAATGAATGTTTGACGACATTTTTTTAATTACTCCTATTTACCATAGACTAAGGGGAACTGTTAGCATTTTTTCCATTGCCACGGTTATAAAGCGGAATTTTAAAAAGTTACTCTCTAGATTATGGTTGCAATAAAAAAAGGACCACCGACAAATATGTGACATGGTTATACAGGGTGTTTGTGAAATGAACGAAAATTAATAGGTACCTAGAGACAAATTTTTCGTCGGCCGATAGTTTTAGTCTGGCACATTACACTGATTTGATATCGGCCGATTGCTCATAAACTATCGGCCGATTAAAAGTCTTTAATCTGCAGGGTATTTAATCATCATCGTCATTTCAGCCATAGGACGTCCACTGCTGAACATAGGCCTCCCCCAATGACTTTCATAACGACCGGTTGGTAGCGGCCTGCATCCAGCGCCTTCCTGCTACATTTATGAGGTCATCGGTCCACCATGTGGATGCACGTCCTACGCTGATACTTATTTATTAGATTATTTTAAAGAAAAACTTAATGCATCATCATCATTATCATTTCAGTCTAAGACGTCCACTACTGAATATAGGCCTCCCGTAATGATTTCCACAATTAAAATAAATTATTGGTACCAAATCTAATAAATCTCTTCTTCCCAAATAACGCACCACCCTATATACCAAAGTCATGCGCAGAGAAACCCCACATAAGTGTGACATTTGTCGTCAAACATAAAAACACACAGTCGCGTCTCTAACTGGTAGAGACAACACGCAGAGTCGCACCTCAAATACTGGAAATAATCATGAGAAGACTGGAAATAACATACTTCTTTAACTATAGGTATACGCTTACTATGGGCCTCATAAGAAAGCTCAAGATGGCCCAACCCAAAGAGCGATGGAGCGTACTTAGCGTAAAAGAGAGCGTATCTTCACCTTAAAGGCCGGCAACGCACCTGTAACGCCCCTGGGACTACGGGTATCAATGGGCGTCGGTAATCACTTACCATCAACATCAAAAAACTATGCTCGGAGTTTCCCTGCGTGATCGAATCAGAAATGAGGAGATCCGCAGGAGAACCAAAGTGACTGACATAGCCCGCAGAATCGTTAAAATCAAGTGACAGTGGGCGGGGCACATAGCTCGTAGAGCTGATGACCGCAGAGGCTGGAAAGTTCTTCAGTGGTGACCACGAGGCGGAAGACGTAGTGCAGGCCTCCCACTAAATTGAACGACGATCTGGTGAAGGTCGCGGGAGGTGCCAGGATGCGGGCGGCGCAGGACCGGTCTTTGTGGAAATCCTTGGGGAAGGCCTTTGTCCAGCAGTAGACGTCTTTCGGCTGAAACGAACCAACGACGGCTGAAACGAATGAATACTATAAAGACATTTTTCTATTGTCTTACTTAAGTCTGTCGCAATGACAACAATGTTGTGTTCCGGTAGTTGGGGGTAAGATAAAGAATTGTTCTCTCGTTCCCACCGCTGCAACTCCTGTGTAGCCAGGATCTACAGCTTGACCGCCAATAACCCAACCAGTGAAGGCCAAGTTTGTCCCGGAGAAAGTTAAACTGTCAATGGACCTGCAACGAAATTAATCAGAAGAACATAGGAGGAATTCGAATCTAAGGTCCCTCCAGTGCAAAACGGAGGTAAGATAGCCAATTCCTTCATAGCTAAGGGTTCCTTTATTGTTCTGGGTGAAGTTCGCTTCCATGACGTGACGCATACAAATTTGAATCCTCGCTGTCGTTTGACATCCACAAAAACCCCCTCCCATACCTCAGGCACTGTCTAAGTTATGTCCTAGACCCAATGATATTCTAGAACTATACAGGGTGGAAACGATAAGTGATCTCATTCGATTATTTCTAAACTATACAAGATATCGAAAAACTGGTTACTATTCCTGTAAGTGCTTCACAAGCTCTATCCAACGGTACCAATATTAGGTTACAGAATTAGCTGGATCTATCTGAAAATTTAATGTTTTCAGCCTCCATACTAAATGTATGCCAGCCAAACAATAATAGAAGTATTAAATTTTTTTATTAATTAATAAACACTTAAAATGAACTCGTTAATTGCATTCTTATTTAAAATTATTCTTGGAAAACATTGGTGTTAGGCTTTACTTGCTATAATATTAACAAGACATGAGTGCCAAGACTGTGGCTGTACTAAATGTATGGAAGTTGGAAACATTGAATTTTCGAATGGATCTAGTTTATTTTGTAACCTGTTACTGGTACCGTTGGATAGAGCTCGTGAAGCACTTTCAGGATCAGTAACCAGTTTTTGAATATCTTGTGTAGTTTTTAATATTATGTGGTTTTACTAAATGTATGGAAGCTGGAAACATTGAATTTTCGGATAGATCCAGTTAATTCTTTAACCTAATATTGGTACCGTTGGATAGAGCTTGTGAAGTACTTTCAGGATTAGTAATCAGTTTTTTGATATCTTGTATAGTTTAGAAATAATCGAATGAGATCACTTATCGTTTCCACCCTGTAGATATGTTACGTTCATAGAAATTACGATTTTAATCCGTGCCGAGCTATTCCAAATTGCACACATTGACAAATGTAACTGATAAGTGAAACAAAACATACGAAATAGCACGCAAATGAAAGAGATAGCTATAGTTTTAACGATTCTGCACTAACTAATCTATGTCCGCAGCGCACGCATCCTTATCGCTCTAACGTCAAAACAAGATCGCTTTCTCTTTCTTAACTTGAACATGGCGCATGGCGTCTTGATTGTTTGCATAAATAATTGAAAATATAAATACTAAATAATTTTGCATAATCACATGTGGTAAGAGATCCCTTGTATTTTGTTTACTTTAGAGTCATAATTGGTACACTTTCGAAACACACACGATGGCATTTTTTATTTATTTTGGTAAGAACACAGGAACTTACGGTGTGGTACGCACGCGATTGCGCACGACGCAGGCCACACGAAGACTAAACACAAGACGTCCCAATTGGGACGTATTTGAGTATTCACAGCGCGAGCGCTTATAACATATCTGCTTTTGTTTTTATAATATCATTGCCTAGACTATATAGTTATGTTACTAAGTGCACTGCTACCTTTATAGTATGCATTATTGTCTGTGACAGTTTGTTGTCGATGACAGCCTCCCGGTGTCTATGATTTGTAATAGATTGTGATACGTAATAAAACGTACTTTCAATTAATGTGGTGTATTAATTAATTACTACTACACAAATTAAATATAACATTTGGCCCTAGACCTATAAAGTATAACCATACTATTCCGCACATGTTAAACGTTGCTAAATACATCGCGCGGGTATTCAAAGGGCGTCCTTTTGCCAGTTCCCGCTTTTTGTTCTGTGGATTTTTTTAATTGGACCCATAGTGGCGGTGGGCTGTCGATAAGTTTTCTAACTTTGTTATCGATATCTGCGTAAGTATTAGAGCTAGAAAAATTTACATTCGTGATAGTAGTTTTAATTCCGTAATAGCTTCACAGAGCGAAGGATAATACAGGGTGGAAACGATAAGTGATCTCACTCGATTATTTCTAAACTATACAAGATATCGAAAAACTGGTTACTGAACCTGAAAGTGCTTCACGAGCTCTATCAAACGGTACCTATAAATGTTACAGAATAAACTGGATTTATCCGAAAATTCAATATTACTGCAATGACAGTAAATGTAGTTGATTTATAGTATTCATCGAAATTTTCAGAATACAATTTAAACAAAAAATCGATTATTGTAGCTCTCTGAGCATGTTTTCAATGAAATATTTTATTTTGAGTTGCTCCAATATTAGCATAGTTTCCATTTGCCATAGAACATTATGGTTTTATTTTTACTTATACATTTTATATTAACTCCATTTAAACGAAATCAGCGATAATATGCTGAAATACACGCGGGCAAAGTCGTTAATAGATTGGTACTTCCATTCTTGATTAGATTTGATTAAATTAAAAACTGCACAAACTAAAACTTAGCTGTCCCATCTCTAAATCAGTCATTTTGTCATTCCTGCCACTCACTCATTGCAAAAGCTCTCTTACGACAACAAAATAAAGTCTATTTTCGCCTCATAACCACCCACATACCTCAGCATGATATTATGACCGCGCCGCCATTTTTTCGAGCTGTCATTTTGGAAAAAATTCCTTGACATTTTCAGCAATTATCTATTCTTAGTATCGATCCTTTTTTTTGGTTTAATTAACTTTAAAAGTCTTAATGCAGGTTAATTTATTAACTACAAATGAACTCTTTAATTTTGATAATGGCCGACAATTTGTTGTAAAATTGTAAATGACAGATTATAAAACGCTTGTATGTTGTATGTCTACTACTAATATTATAAAGAGGAATTTGGTTGTTTGTTTGTATGATAAGCTCCAAAACTACTGGAAAGATTTAAAAAATGATTTTAACATTAACATCCTGCATTTACCAGATAGTATGTTTTAAAGGTTGACTACTAACTAAAGTGAATTTTGAATGAAATCTTGGATTTTTTGTATTTTTAAATAAAGGAGACTAAAAATAATTTATGAAAAAATGAGAAGAATGAAGTGAGAAAATCAGGCGTTAAGCTTATTTTTTTTTATTTAGGTATTTACTAAACAGATAATATACATAGGTACCTACATAAACTTACTACCTTCTCCCTTTATTCTAAACAACTGTCCTCTCCCTGGTTTGTCTGGAAATCACTTCCTAACTATAAGACTACAATGAGGGCTATCGTTTTTATACTTAACAGTTGGCACCCCTGGCGAGTGAAAGGACCTTACTCTACAGTGGCGCCATCTTGATGAGTGCAAATGCGATAGTCCTCCTACCACTTTCGCGCTCACCAGTTGGTGCCACTGTCTTCGCTACTAGCAAGTGACAGGACCTTACTCTACAGTGCGCTAACTGGTGAGCGCTAAAACGATAGCCCTCATTATGCTAGATCTATAGTTTAAAGTAAACATAGCTAGAACTTAGTATAAACAAACTTAAATTAAATAACAACCGCCAAACGGATCCCACTGCCCACAGCTGGGCCTGGGCTGATCCTGACGTCCTGCCCTCACAATATTACAATTAAGAGCCTCCTAAATAAACTTTACTTCAGCTGGGAACATGCGAGCGAAACGGACATTTACAAACATTACTATGAGGTCACACAGTGCGCGTGGACGCACAGGGTGACACACGAACCAATCACAGAGCTCTATTCAACGCTGTGCGTTCGATTTGCTGCTTCACTTAAGCAAGCATCGTTTGTGAATACGGACGTTAGTTGACTTGACACGCTAGTCAATTAATACTTTTTATTTAAGTATATTAATAGGGAAACAATCACTTTTTATCTTTACAGATAAAACACTAAGGCTGAGTTGCACCACCTGACTTTAACCGTAACTATAACGATAACCGGTGATTTTTGTATGGAGTTCGACAAATTTTTGACGTTTGTTAAAGTTGAAGTAAGGCAGGGTTGCACAATCTTAAAAAACGCCGGTTATTGTTACAGGGTCCCGAGTTTTTGAACTTGTATTAGATGAGTCGTAACCCAGACAACTTTGGGAACCATTGCTCTAGCTAGATACACAGAAGTTAAAATACATAATATCAATATTACCTATTATAATAATAGTCCGTTCTGCTGCTTAGCACTTGCCTGGTTCACAACAATACGGCTAAATGAGCAGCCATCTTGGAAAACAAATAAAAAGCTTGCTAAGGGTGCCACGGGCATATTAAACAAGGTTCCATACTAAAATATCAGAAAGGACAAAAGACTCGGATTCTAATAATGCGATATTTTAAAATACTGAATTAATTGGAAGCAATTGACCACTGCAATGAATATACAGGGTGTCCCAAAAATAGTGTCAAGCCAAAGCCCAGAGATAGGGCTACCCCAATCACCGCGACTTTTGATAGTTTTCGAGTTATACATATATGTTTTTTACAACATTTAGGATTTTTTATGTTTTTAGTGTTACGGATGTAAATACTTCTGAATCAGAATCAGCTAACCCTAGTATTCATCTAATAATAATAAAAAAAATCAGGCATGTACCTTAACAATTTGCGTCACAGTAACCAAAAAAGTACCTCAGAATAGAAATTTAAAACAACCATAACTAGAAAACTATCAAAAAACGCGAAACATACATGGGGGTGATTCAGGTAGCTCTAATGATGTTCTCTTGGCACTACTTTTTGGGACATCCTGTATATTTTGATGAACCCACTCCTCACACAAGCATTATTTTAGCTTCGTCGGTCCTTGGAGACTTGGAGGGGTTAGCAGGGATACCTGAAAAACATTCCAGTCAATGTTACCCCATAGCTGGATGCAAGCCAAAAACACAACCCACATTTTCATCTACTTTTCAGCTACTTGTCTTTCCTACTTGAAAGCCAATGGCCTTAATTATGGCCCAGTAATAAAAGAGTGAGACACTTTCAACTCGCAGGTTTTGGGTTCGATTCCCTTATGAGCGTGAAAAAGTAGTAAACCTATGTATGTTTTGAAGCCAACCTAATCGTCCGAAATATAAATATCTTTCCATTTGTGCTTCTTTGGAGAAGAAGAGCACGTCAAGCCGAACGCCTCCTTTTCGAAAACTTTGTTTCAGTTTTTTCATGCAAAAAAAATTGAGTAGATTTTACGTCTTTTTTTGTAAAGAAGCAAGAATTTAGGTCTTTAACTTCTTTTATAATAATCACAAGCAGGCACGAGAGGTTTTTACTTACTACAAGGAACCCTAACCAAAGGCGTCAAGGGCCCGTATCCTTTCCTGTGACATTCGAAATGTTATTTTAATTATGAATGTAAATAGTAGTTCCATTTGATATGAAAATAAATGAAGTCTTCGTCTTATTTTATGTCGGTTTGGTATACCGCTACAAATGTTATTACTAATTTTTTAAATGTAGATACGATATAGTAATTTGCCGCGGCTTCGCTTTTATAAATTACTAGCTGACCCGGCGAACTTTGTTCCGCCTTAATGGCAATAAATAAGCAGACTTTTTTTATTTCGAACGGGATAAAAAGTATCCTATGTCCTTCTCCTGGCTCTAAACTACCTCCCTGACAATTTTCAGCTAAATCGGTTCAGCCGTTCTTGAGTTATAAGTGGAGTAACTAACACGACTTTCTTTTATATATATAAGATTTTTTTGACAGACAGATAATATTCATCGCCTATGAAAACACTTCATCACTACTTATCCTACTTACTACAAAAATTATAGTAAATGCTAAAGTTGGTATGGATGTCTGGATGTTTGTTACTCTTTCACGCAAAAACTAGGTACTCTGTTTTTATTATTTATTTTGCGAAAAACTAAAATTCAAAAACTTTAAAAGTTGTAAATAGGCTTTTCAGAGCACTAAAAGGCTTTCAGTTCTTTTTAGTTCTATTCTCTATACACCAAAAATGTTTCGGCAGTCAGTGTAAATGAGACAAAGTGACAGAGATATGAAATATGTATTGTAACTTCGAACAAATTGCAATTTAAAAGTGTTACTAAAGTTTTGAAGTACAGTGTAAGTACAAAATAAACACTGATTTGCAATATATTTACCAAGTTCAATCACAGTATAAATATCAATGCCCACCGCGAATTCGAACAAAACCAGCTCCTTATCTACTAAAATATGAATAACGATATATCTCGCTAAATGCCAAACACCTATGACTGTGACAAATACATCGAATTCCTTTCTTTGTCTAAAACCGGCGTCCAAAGGTGTCATTTTTGACAATGCGCGAATTATTCACAGACTTAATTGGAAACGCAAAAAATGTCAATGCATCAAAGGCAAGCACATCCGGGTCGCTAGGTAGGCAATAAATCTTGGTATTAGTCATTGGGCATGTTTTCCAGAGAGAAGCTATTGATTCTGATGCTATAGAGAGATATAAGTAGATCGTTTCGTGTTGACGTTCATAAGTGCCACTAGTGGTCTAAATGGAATAAAGTATTTTTGATTTTGATTTTCATCCACGAAGACGCGCCCCGCCATTCATCCGCGAATGTTTCAGTGTTATCGGTACACGCTAAATCAATGAGTGCACATGCACTTGGTTGGTGGTAGGGCTTGTTCTAAGTCCGCCTGGCTAGCTACCACCATGTCCACCATCTTACCTAAGTCTGTCGCCATAACACCAATGTTAACAGCATTGTTGTGTTCCGGCAGTTAGAGGTATGATACCCAGTTCCTCCGTGGTTGAGGATTCCGGGTGAAGCTCGCTTCCACCTTCGGCCTGATCATCACTTACCATCAGGTGAGATACAGGCCAAGAGCTTCCTCGTTGTGGATAAAAAAATGTACACTACAATTATGCCGCTCGGATTGCTCGGATCAAACTCCCCGCACCCCGCGCGACCGAGACCAAACATTTCTGGGGCGCGTCCGAGTGGATGAAACGATGAAAGTAGCCAGGATCTATAGCTGGACTGCCAATCATAACCCAACCAGTGAAGGCCAATTTTGTCTCGGGGAAAGTTTAACTGTCATTGGACCCGCAACTAAATTGATCAGAAGAACTACTCGTATATACTAGTACCTACTCTTTTTTTTGCTTCTAATCACTCCTTTTCTCCTTCTACTCTGTTTTTGTTTCACTTTCTTAGGCTGAGTTGCACCATCTTACTTTAACTTTAACAAACGTCAAAAGTCTGTCAAACTCCATACAAAAAACACCGGTTATGGTTATAGTCACGGTTAAAATAAGTGTGCAACTCAGCCTTAAACTTTTTGCATATTGCGTGTCACGCCCGAAACAAACATTACTATGAAATCTCACAGTGCGCGTGGACGCACAGGGTGACACACGAACCAATCACAGAGCTCTATTTAACGCTTTGCGTTAATCGTTTGTGAATACGGGATTATTATTCAGTGATACGGGCGTCAATGTGATTTGCAAATAAACATTTTATCTGTCTATCTATCTACGTATATCTTAGCTTAAACTACTCCACTGGCTTTACAAACCATCTAATTCATCAAGAATCCCTTTCACAGCCGCTCAGGAAGCTTTTTTTGCTTTGCGAAGTGACAATGAGCTTAAAGCTTTGGCCTACCTCGAATCGAGTGACTCAGGTAAGGCATAATAGGTTAGCCCCGGGTTCGATTCCCAGGTGGGTCACGCGTGAAAAATTACTATGTTTTGTTCATTGAGTTATAATGTAATATTACTTCAATGGTTTTGTTAGCGTTTTGGTTAGATCGTTGCTGAATTGACTTAGGTTCGAGAGAATGTAAATTTTAAGGAAAATCCTACTATTTATAATATTATTTAATGTGAAAGTTTGTAACGATGCATGAATAGATTTTTTATACTTTATAAATAAAAAAATATAACATTTTATAACGATAAATCAATGTGGATAAAAATCTCTTACTTTCGAAAAAATCGCCCTAATTTCAACACTTCAACGTTTTGACAGTTACATAACATTTTTGCCTCACTTTTGAAAGAGCGTTTGTATGAAGACTATGTATCCATCTATGCTTTATTAATCTAAGCTCATAAAACATATAACTACGAGTATTCTAAGAAATTCCACAAAACTCCCTATTCATAATTTACAATATTAACTACATTATTTAGAATTAAAATGGCGGATTGTTACCAAGAAGTAAGAACCCTATATCCGATCACAATGGGCGTAGTATTTAAACGCGCGGTATTTAGTCATGCTCTGTAGGGATGGGGGCGTGTCGATAAGTTAAAGTTTTGCCGATATCGATACTTTTTGTCACGTTGTTATATTTTCTTGTTGTCACTAAAAGGCATATTAGTCCTTTATTTATTTTATTGGGCTATCAACATGAGATACAGCATTAAACACAATAAAAAAGTTGTTTGTTAAGTTGCATTCTCTTCTTCGTTGCTACATTCTTGCCAGAGCGGTGACAACAATAAACTTCACAATTCGTCGCCATTCCTCCCGCACTGCAGCCTTTCTTGCTACATTAATTCCGTAATAATGCAAAACAATTCTGTTCTGTGTAGGGCATGTAATATCGGAAGGTTTTCAATTCCGATATTGGATTCCGATATTAGATCTCAATATCGGAATTCCGATATCAATATCGGAATTGAGTTCATATGCTATAAAATTAATATTTGGTTATATTCGTAAGAATTCTGGATTGTTTACAATGAAATAATGATTTTAATCAAATCTTTAATTTGGTACAAAACAGCACTTCATAATATTGAAGTATTTTAAAACCATTTTTACCTTATGGGTATCTATTGCATTTGGTTTTTTATGTGACAAGAGGCAAACGAGCAGACGGATCACCTGATAATGAATGGTTACAGATAATGAGCCTATATGGACTAGTACATAATTAAAGTGTTTTTGTAAAATCACAGGTATCAAACAAACTTTTACTCCTTCATTATATTACCCTGTTTTATGTTGGCGGAACGAATTTTAGAGTCATTAAGTGATGGTGAGAGACATGAGAAAATCATTGGTCTTTGCCTATCATGTACTTTGGGCATTGTGGCAGGTTGTGGCGAGTTTAAACGCTTTGTTTAAAATCTCAATTAAAACTTTTATCTGATTCCGATATTACGATATTGGGTCGCTCAATATCGGAATTGAAATATCGGATCTCGCAGTCCGAGATTCCGATATTACGAGATTCCGAGATTCCGATATTCATGCCCTAGTTCTGTGGTCTAATTTTGACATTTGACCAATTTTATTAGAAGCATTAGAAGCCAGCATTATTTATTAGAAGCATTTGAGCTTTGTTTTTTTTTATGCTAGACAAGGCAGGTATTTGACCGCAATCGCACCTGGTGTTAAGTGAGATGCAGTCTAGGATGGTAAATATCTGCCCTGTAAGTGCCTATTCACTCTCGCCTTGAAAACGCCCGGATTATAGTGTTCAGGAAATACAACAGCAGGCAGCGAATTCCAATTACTAGCTGTTCGCATTATAAACGAGTCGTCGAAACGCTTGTTCTGTAATTATACGCATCTTTTTTATTTTATTTTATTTAATGGACAAACAACAAGACAATGACAAATCTTAGGGTTTTGTTGGTCAAGCTATAGAAAATACAGATCCTACGCAGAAGTTAAGAAGCATCCACACACACGCAGGAGGGCAAGGAGGACGCCTCTCTCTAATATACCACAAGGAAAAGGGAAGATTTGACCTGCACTCCCCATAATGGATTAGGAGGCTAATGTGCAAATGGCTAGGATTAGTACCCTAAATAGTTTAATCTTACAATTTTATGACTATTCGAATGCTTGACATAACATCGATATAGTCCTCGCGACATCACTAGCCCAGTTTTAATATCCCTCATTTAATTCGCAAAGCTCGACCCTGGCCGCAGTTCCGTGAATATATCGACATTTGTCGACTGTTCTCGTTATTTCATTAACGATAGGCCAGTGCCACAGTGAAAGGGGGCAGTAAAATGTCTTTGTCTAAAGTACGGCCAACTAGCAGCGATACAAAAGGTCGATACGACTGTCGAGTTGACAATATATTCTGTCTCTTCCCATCTTGTGTATTTGTCATAATGTCTCGTTCTCCCGCCAAAATATGTCAAAGTCAGACGGGTTCACCCATGACATTGGGTTTGTTTACATTTGGTATCGCTTCTCGTTGGCCGTAGTTTAATGATACAAACTTTTCTCCTGGACTAACTGACATTGTTCGGCTTTTTATTGAAAAAGGAAAGAAAAATAGGTAGATAGAAAGAATGAAAGAAAGAAAAAAATAAAAAAGAGAACGAAATAACAAAAAAAAGGAAAGAAAAACAGAAAAATATATTAATTTGGTAGTTGGCGGCTAAACTGGGTTAGTCCCAACGACCCCGGTGGATCTGCCCCGTCAACGGGGTCGATGGGAAAAAGTGTTCTGTACATCCTGACTACACACACAGGAGTTGCAGGGTGGTGGGAACAAGAGGCAAGAACCCGGTAGGTAGGTATATCAAAAATAACATAAGTAAATTAAAAACTAATTGAAACATTTGAAATTAGAAGAAATACAACAGATTGAAAGAGGTAAGCTCGGTTTACTGTATAAAATAAAAGCAATTACGAGTAGGTATGTGATGTACTAAAGCCCGGTCTGTGAGCGCGTAGAATTTTGTCCAATGACCCCAAGCTACCCATCCTTATCGCTCGCGCGTAATTATATTGCTGTTGCGACTGTGCGACGGGCGCCCGCAGTGAGTGTGCGAGCGCGACAGCAACATAATTACGCGATAAGAATGGGTAGCTTGGGGTCATTGGATAAAATTCTACGTGCTCGCAGGCCAGACTATAACAACAAAAAGATGGCTTACTAGGTACTTTCTTTTACTATGGCTGGTATGAAAACGCCTATTGTTATACTCGACCAAACCTATTCTTACTTCTAAAATGTTGATTAATGCCAAAAATATGCAAAGTAATAGTATAGGCTATATTAGAGAGTTAAAACTTCATCATTATCAGTTCATTTAGTCTCCATTGCAGGAGCACGACCCTATAATTGACCAGAGGCAAATGGAGGATTTGTCCTACACTCCCCACGCTGGCCAGACGGGTTGGGGAGGCCTGATGTTTTTATTTTCTTTATTAGGAAAACATACAGCTTATTATATATAATACACGTAGCATACAAAAAATAAGTCTTACACAAGCCTAGGATGATCGCATATTTGTCCCTTAGTCGCCTAACGACATCCACGGGAAGAGTGAGGGAGAGCCAGACCTACAATGACAGTTTAACTTTCCCCCGGGACAAACTTGACCTTCACTGGTTGTTATTGGCGGTCAAGCTGTAGATCCTGGCTACACAGGAGTTGCAGTGGTGGGAATAGTCCCGTATTCTGCCAGAACTTATGCAGGGTGTTTCTTTTTAGAGTTAAGTTTGCAACTAAAGATTTTTACCATTTATCTCTCCCTTAACTATCATATTCCAAGCAAGCAATCAAACCATAAGAATTGAAACATCCCAAATTAAATTTATTTAGCTTAATTCTTTTCTCAGAAGAACATGGGCGCGCAAAAAGCTACGTATGCGCACAGACCGACCAATCGTGGTGCGCGCGCGCAAAAAGCGGGTAATTAAAAATTCGCTTGTAAAATGGCGGAGGGACGGCTGGTGACATGCAAGCAAAGGGGACTCTTATGCTGGCTCCAGACCAAGATATAAGCTAACGCTCGTATTAAGTGAAGCAGCAAATCGAACGCACAGCGTTGAATCTCTATGATTGGTTCGTGTGTGAACCTGTGCTTCCACGCGCACTGTGAGACCTCATAGTAATGTTTGTGAATACGGGCGTAAGTAGTTAAATGTCAAACTGTACCTATCTCACCGTGACGTGGCGTAATGGTTTTTTTTAACCGACTCCAAAAAAGGTGGAGGTTATTCTATGAAGTTTGACAGACTTTTGACGTTTTTCAAAGCTGTGGTTAAAGTAAGATGGTGCAGCCCAGAGAGTCAGTGAATGCCAGTCTTACGTTCTTTATAAAAGCTGAAGAAAAATAAAGAAGAAGTTTGTTAGCGCAAGCTCCTAACATAGGTAAGAACTAAGAACGTTGGGTCATCATGAAACTTCATCACATGTCATCATCATCATCATGTCATCGTGGCTTTTGCATCTACCCTAAAATACTTGTCTGGCAAGGGGTTGGAACGATCAACATGGAAAGCATTGGGGGAGGCCTATGTTCAGCAGTGGACGTCCGCGTCCCATGGCTGAAATGATGATGATGATGAAGGGGTTGAGGGTCAAAACTATCTGGCTGATGAGAAGGAAACAAGATTAACGATTTCCCAAATGTTATTTATTTATAAAAATCTGCTTTTATAGTAGGTAATACGTAGATTTTTATTACGAGTAAAGTCTAATGAATATACCGTAAAAGCTTACTCGGTATTTGACATGTATTTTGTAGCCGCAGCAAATGTTGCCCCTACTAGAATTCGAACCCGGGACCTCAGTCTGTGGTCTTACCACTACAACGTGTTCCTTTTGTTTTCCAGAAATTTTAAGGGTATCCCAACTAATATTATAAATGCGAAAGTAACTCTGTCTGTCTGTCTGTCTGTCTGTCTGTCTGTCTGTCTGTCTGTCTGTCTGTCTGTTACGCTTTCCCGCTTAAACCTCGCAACCGATTTTGATGAAATTTGGCATAGAGATAGTTTGAGTCCCGGGAAAGAACATAGGATAGTTTTTATCCCGGTTTTTGAAACAGGGACGCGCGCGATAAAGTTTTTCTGTGACAGACAAAATTCCACGCGGGCGAAGCCGCGGGCGGAAAGCTAGTATTCTATAAATAAAAAAACTAGTTAAAGATTCTTAGGAATATGTGTTTCTAAAAGCATATTTTTGAAGATATTGTGGATTCTAGATTTAGAAGATACGTAGTTGATTTAGTTTATACATAGTATCATCAATCTAGTTTTTTTTGTCACCTAGTCTTTTTGTGCAGACTTTTTATTGATAAGTGTATGTAAATTATGAATTATTTCAGTGAAAAATAGTACAGTTAAGTTTTTAAATAATTTCGTATGAAAAAATAAGTCGAAAAAAATTGTTGAAATTAACAAAAAATGTAATGCCATTCCATTCTTTGAAGTGGTCTTATTAATACCCTAGAGTTCCAGGAAATCAAAAAGAGCATGTTGTAGACATTTTAACTAACGTCCGCTTAGCGCGCGCGTACGCAGTTTTCCATCTTAATTATTATGTACTGCACTCACTGCACTTTTTGTCAGTGCAATTTGGGACGTGAAATATTGGCCACTAAGTGTTCCTGACAGTTCAAGGACTGTCACGTTTTGACAGTAAACACTGTCATTACTTCCCACTTTTTTTAGGGCCAGATTCTGTCCAAAACAAAAAAAAAACATGATTTAAACAGGGCTCGTAGAGCTGATGGCCGTTGGGGCAGAAAAGTTCTCGAGTGGCGACCACGGGCCGGAAGACGTAGTGTGGGCTGGCCACTAGGTGGACTGACGATCTGGTAAATTAATGAAAAAATAATCAAAAGTTATAAATAAGTAAAAAAATATTTTAGCTATTATAAAAAAATATGTATAAAAAGGTAATATTGCAAAAAAGGTAATGTAAAGTTTACATTACCTTTTTGTTTACATTTAACAATATTGATATTGATTTAACACATTGTAAACTGACTTAAATATCAATATTATTAAATAATATGTAACATTAAAAGAAAGAAATTATCATAAAGTAAATTATTATCCAATGCATCGTGTTAATTTAACACTTGCAGCGCCACCGTTCGGCAAGGTGACGAACTACTGGACATATCATTTAACGCCATCTATAGCAGACTTATACAACTTATAGTATCTTACGCAAATCTGAAACGGTTACTTTAGTTTGATAGAAAATGCACAGATGACGCTTATTTACCATCATGAAAATGATCTGAGCGGGGCGAAGTGTGAAGCACTACCAAAATAAAATTATTTAATTTTAAATAATAAAAGAACGACTATCATTTAATTATAAAACCATTGTAATAAAATTCTGGGTATCCATATTTAATTCGTAGGTATCAAAATACATATTTTATTTTATTAAAATTATGAAAATGTTGATCGAAGAATGTAACATTGAATAAAATTGGCTAATTTCTGTGGAATTTCATATTCTCACATAGCCAAATCCCCCGGGGATAGAGGGATTAAAGGGTTAAGGGAAGCTTGCAATACAGATAGGGGAGACTGGCATTAAATATGTCTCAAAATGGACATACTGTCACAGGGCGCTACACTACAGCACAGAGCGACTTACTTTTTTTTTATATTCGTCGTCGCACAGGAAAAAATAAATAACGAACGAATAAAGAACAAGACTTTGCGCGCATTTTATAAGATTTTTGAAATGTTTTTTTATAACTTTAAATAATAATGGTTAATTTTATGATTTTTTTAAGATTATTGACATAAACGACCAACGCTATCTAGTGGATTTCATGTGTAATTATTCTGACAGTCCCCCCATCTTATGCCGCAACCCCATCATAAAACGTTCGTCCGAGATGGGGCGTACAATAGTACAAAGACTACTATTGACACAATGATACACTCGCACGAACATCAAATCAATATCTATTCATAAAAATGCTGATTTAACTCTGTATTTGTTAAGTTTCCTGCTTAAGTGCTTATTCTGCCCTCTGTAGGAATACAGTTGTTTAAAAAAATTCTTTAAAAAAAGTAGGTATGCAATTTGATTAACTTAGTATTATACCATCGTAGTACAATAAGTAAAATGTATGTAGACATTTAATAACTTACTTTAGATTTCAAGATTAAATTGATAAAGAATGTACAACGTTCGTACCTGTTTGTACTAAATGTAGAAACTTTGAAAAAATCAATTAATTATAATTTATTGAAAATATTAGGTAATTGCAGTCTTTTAAAAAAAAACATGAATCCTAAACTTGAGCGTAGACAAAGTCGCAGGATTTAGCTAGTCACTAGTTCACTACATTATTTTATTCGCGCCGAGATGAGTTGTGGGCCAATTTCAAACAAATTTTTTTTGAACACTATTAATCGAAATTGAAAAAAAATCTACATTTAGTACCTACCTACCGTTATTTAAATAAGAATGGACCATTATTGTAAAAAAAAACATCACTTCAAAAATCTTATAAAATGCATGCGAAGTCGGGGCAAATTGCTTGTGTAATTTTAAAATGGGGTCAGCCCTCTGCTATAAAAGAAAAGCATTCAAGGTTGCGCGCGCTAAAAACACGTTATCGCCGCATGTCGCTCGTGCTTTAGTTAAAATACATAATGGTTCCCTTTATTGTCACAAGATGGCGCATGTACATTTTCGTCGAAATTCTGTCCCGCGGTGTCCAGATTTTTTTTCCTTTCCTTGGGTCTGGCGGCAACTCTTCCATCGGCACTCTGGTTTCCCTTCAACACGTATAAATCTTTCGCCTTTTACTAAAGATTTCCGTGGAGGGGAACACTCAAATGAGTCTATAACTATTTTTGACACCCTGCTCCGGCAGGGTAAAAAATCTCTAAGTCGTCATCGCTGAGGTACGTTCTTGATACCTGTGGGTCTAGACAAAGTGCAAATTATAATCGCAAACCAGTCGAAAAGCCCCTTTTTTGTATGGAGATTTGACGGATTCGATTTTCGATTCGATCAAAAAGTGCGTTTTGTCTAAGGGGGCTGTGCGACGACGAATATCAAAAAATGTAAGTCGCTCCGTGCTGTAGTGTAGCGCCACAGATAATATAATACTAGGTAGCGCCCTGTGACCTATGTCCATTTTGAGACATATTTAATGCCAGTCTGCTACCTGTATTGCAAGCTTCCCTTAACCCTTTAATCCCTCTATCCCCGGGGGATTTGGCTATGAGTCACACACTCAAATGAGTCTATGAATATTTTTGACACCCTGCTCCGGCAGGGTAATAAATTCCCCTTTTAATCTCATCACTGCGACATCTAAAAGTCAAGGTGACACAAGAAACACTGGCGATTAGGGGATTCTCCTTTACAAAATACTTTGACAAAATTCCCCTTTGAGTCATGTGTATCCCCACCATGGGGACAGTACGGAACCTCAAATTAAATAGTTTTAAAACCCTTTCTTCATACATTTTGTACAGAAAGAGGAATCTGTGACGTCTCTGTCTCTCCAATCGATCTAAATTCTCAAATTTATGGTTAATATTGATTTTTAAAGCAATAGAAATTAATGTAACCAAGTAATTTAATTAATCGTGACTTGGAATTATCTCTGCCTACCTATAGCTAACTGCCTAATTATCTGCATTACATGAAATTAAAAAATAACAATTCATTTTACTGTTTATTAATTTTATACAAATGTTTATATTATTTCATTTTGAGTAGAAACTTTATGCACATCACTGCCACAGGCTTGGGACATCATAATAGCGGTGTATTTCTTATCTGAAAGATAAAGTACCTGATTAAACTCAAATTCAAATAGTTTATTCAGTGCATAGGCCCTTCCCAGGGCACTTATACGCGTCCCAAATATAGCTTGCCCTACCACCACTTCGGGACAACATATTATTATGGGCTGCAGAGAAGAAGTGGCGGATGAAACTCATGCCCGTTTTCACCATCAATCCCTATTTTTTAAGTGACCCCAATGGTAACAAATAACAGGAATTTTGCTTACAAAGGGGTCACTTAAAAAATAGGGATTGATGGTGAAAACCCGTGTCTAAGCTTTAGAAGCTGTGCTTAGTACCTAATCTAAGGCCCGGTTTCCACCAAGCGGAGCAGAGCGGAGAAGTGTTTTGAATAACCAAACATATTTCATTATTTTAACTTCTCTCCGCTCCGCGCGACGCCACCCGCCCGCTGTCAAATCGATATGTATAAAAAAATCGGTTATTCCCTGTCGCCCTCACCGGCATCGCCCCCACTGGGGGCAACTGCGAAGTGTGGCTCCTTTGAAGTATCCTGGGAGAATAATTTTTAAATTTTGAAACAGTCCCAGTCTCCCCCACTTGAGACGCCGTAAAGTCTAGATATTTTTTCCTGTTGCTAGAAGTCAAGTGAATAATGTAGCAATTGTTTAAATATTGAATAAAGTGGTTCTGAATGCTGTTCTGGCCTGACTCTTCTCCGCTCTGCTCCGCTCCGCCTTGGTAGAAAAACCACTGTATCATAAAGGATTTTAGATTTTTTTATTTTTCTTTTTAATATTTGACAACTTTTCTTAGAAGCCAAATTAATTTATTCAAATTGTGGACAAAGTCCCGTGCAAAATTTGGATTTTTTGATTTATTTTTATTAGTTTTTAATTTATTTACTTTTGATGACGAGTAACTAAATTGTTTACCAACCGGTTAACATGGAAAGCATTGGGGGAGGCTTATGTTCAGCAGTGGACGTCCTAGTGTCCTATGGCTGAGATGATGATGATGATGATGAACTAAATTGTTAAGAAACAAGTAAATTTGCAATACCTAAACTAGGTTACTAAGTTTTAAGCACTGTATTTAGTTATAAGACCTTATGTAGGGGAACCTGTTGAACCTTGGACAGAGTTGTACCTAAAACAATTGTATATATTTTTTAAATTATGCGGTTTTATGAAAAGTTGTCTAGGGTATTACATACGTTATTTGTCAACATTAACGTGAAGTTAGCTAAGATTCGCCGACGCCGTGCAAGTACAAGAAAAAATGGTAATTTAATATTTTACACTGACGCAGTGACATTTTGGAGGTTTACTTCATGTCAATTTATGAAAAATGTTGCATGTTTGACAAAACGGTTATAGTTAGAACATAATCTTTATATATCTAGCTACTGGACATATCAACATTCAACAAAATTTTCTAGAAAAAATGTTGAATATTGTCATATTTTTGTTGATTGTGTAAGGCTAAACATGGACTGGAGAGCCGGCTTAAACTTAAGTGATTTGTTGCCAAAAAATTGTGAAAAATAATTAGTACAAAAAATATGGATGAGGATCTTTTTAAAAAAATACTTTTACTTAGATATTGTTGCTAATAACTGTAATAATTGGTGTTTCAAATAATAATTTAACAGAAAATTAACAAATTGAAGCGAATATAAGCATTTATTTAAATTTAAATAGGTACAACGTACACGGTCCAAGGTACATCTGGTTTGTTGTACCTAGGACAGTTTTCCTTTTTTTTTTCTAGCAGCTAGTATGCCCAAATTTTTAAAATTATACACAATTTTATGAATGAATTATGTAGTTAATTAAATGATCTTTAAATATAACTGCACTAGACAAGTTTAACTATCACCATTATTTTTCAAAAAATCAAAATTCGAAAAACTGGCCTAAGTACAACAGGTTCCCCTACCTACACTTAGTGAGCAAATAAATGAATATGAATATGAATAGGTATGAATACTTACTGTAACCAATAATATCTTTTATGAATTGGGGCGCAATGATTTTCTTCATTTTGTTTCTAAATACGGCTAATCTGTAAAGAAAGAATATTTTTTCAAGTTATTTAGCTAACATTTAGTTTGTTTTTTAATAATAAATAATTTTCCCCTTTTTTCCCCACTGCTCAACTAGACTGCTCAACCGCTCAACTGCGAATAGTTGAGCATTCGGGAATCCCCAATGCTCAACTAAATTGAGTTGAGCAGATTTACCTCGAAGCGAATTTTGTTTATCGTTGGAAAATAGAGATCTGATATGAGATGATAATAATTATCAATAATTATTTTAGGCTACATTTTAATTTTATGAAGTCAAATAAATTTTATTTACATCATAAAACTTCTCCAGTAGAGCAGTTTATAGTTGGGCAGTGGGAAATATAACCAGTTGAGCAGTTTTTTTTGAGTTGAGCAGTTGAGCAGTCTAGTTGAGCAGTGAGGAAAAAAGGAATTTTCCGTGCAGTTTCGGCTTTCTAATCTATCATAGGAACACCAGTGCTTTCCATAGCAATCGTAATAAAAGGCGACTTAGAGAAAAATAAGCGAACATCAGGCCTCCCCAACCTGTCTGGCCAGCGTGGGGAGTGTAGGACAAATCCTCCATTTGCCTCTGGTACATTAGAGAGGGTCGTGCTCCTGCAATGGAGACTGAATGACCGATGATGATGATGATGTATTGATTATACTTACTCGCTTTTAGTAGGACCCGCTAAGCGCATCACTTGAGCACGCATGCATCGGTAACTGTGCGATCTATTGAAGTGTTTGCATCTGTAAACATAAATAAATTAATACTTCATACATCATTCATCAACAGCCCTTTACAGTCCACTGCTGGACTATGAGCCTCCTCCACTATAGTGGAGGGTTTTGCCATAATCTCCACGCTTGGCAGGCGGGTTGGAGATCGCAGTTTAAAAGATTGATGTTTTTCAGAGAGCGCTGCTGCCCATTCTCTGTTTGATGTGTAGTCCCTAAGTCGCCTCTTACGACACCCGCGGGAAGAGTAGGGGTTGGTGACAAAATGTATTCTACTCTGCCGTCACCACACGGCTTAATACTTCATACGTTTCAGCCAAATGACGTCCACTGCTGGACAAAGGCCTCCCCCAAGGATTTTCGCATCAACCGGCCCTGTGCTGCCTGCATCCAGGCGCTTCCCGCGACCTTCACTAGATCGTCGGTCCACCGAATGGGATTATGCGAGGTATACCACACTACGTCTTTCAGCCCATGGTCACCACTCGAAGATAAAGTGACTTGACGACGTCAAGTTGACGCAACTGACTAAATTGTGACTGAGTTTCTTGCGCTGTTTTTTCTCAGCACTCTGGCCCATTTATTGTCCCGAAGCAGTGGTAGGGTTAATACTGGGACGTGTATACCTTAGTTCTTTAGAAATTTCCCTAAATGTAAACAAATATGGCCAACTGACATTGACGAATTTTTAGTCTATGTCAGTTGATCTACTAGTGATGCGACAAAATCTCTCGTTAATCGCAATTCTGTAAATGTCATTTACGGACTGCAACAGACGATTATTAGATTTTTAAAGATCGTTTGTATAATTATTAAGATCAATCCCTCTTCTGATTGATGTTGTGATCTGTAATGTGATCGTCAAAATAGGATCTTCTTAATCAAAGAAAATGTAATTTTTCCTTTTTTATTTGTTTAGGAAATATAATTTAAATTATACTGTGGGTCTAGACAAAGTGCACAATAAAATCGTAAACCAGTCGAAAAGTGGTCGAAAGGCCTTTTTTATGTGACACTCGTCTGTATAATAAAACTGAGCCCCAATTACGGTAATTTTTAACGTCTCCAATCCAGACACGCTTCTCGATTCTGCGATACGATTGGTCGTTCAACAGCGTACGTCAGCTGTTTTGACCAATCGTATCGCAGAATCAGAAGCGCGTCTGGATTGGAAACGTTAAAAGTTACCGTAATCGGGGCTCTGAATTCAAAGACTTCTTCGCAAAAATTGCATTCAATGAAGAAAAAATACATTGTTGAATATAACCTCGTTTATATTTTATTTTAAATTAATATTATCAAAGTAATTGGTAATTGAAATAATTGAATACTTTAAATAAAATCGATAAAATTTACAGATGAATCTATGAATATTGTCTATGACTTACAGATTTTCCAGAGATAGGACCTAAATTTCAACGTCAAATGTTGATTTGACATTTTAACATGAAGCACAAATTTTCACCATCCAAATATTTTGTTAAAATATTTTGTTTTCAATGTTAGATTTCATATTTGTTTCATCATGAGAATAAAGTTGGTTTCATGAGCTTGTGAAATAATGTGTATGATATTAAGAAAACGTGAGTATTATAGTGTAATTGTGTGCACAAGTGTTTGTTTACATCGATGGAAATTTCTAAAGAATTTAGGATTAAAAGAGCTTTTCAAAAGCCTACTTGCAAAAATAAAATGAGTTTTATGAGTTTTTTTATGAGTAGGAATAAGACGTTGTATGTGCTCTTACGACATTTTTCCGAAAATTTTAATTGGTACTTACTTGATTACTTGAGTTTTGTCACTTATGGCGATTTCGGGTCTGTAAATAATTTATAATATTAGGGACAGTACTAAAATAGTATTTTTAGTAGCAAAAGGAGTTTGATTCTTATAGTTAGGTAAGTCAATAGGTTAAAAATGTCAGCTCTATGAAAAGTTACATAAGTTTTCAAGTAAAAGAGTTGAAAACATCATCCTATCCTCACATAATTATAGTGTATAGTTTTAAGTTCCTTTGTTCTATTTTTTATTTTTTATTTTTGTGTCAAATAAAGTTTTTCTTATCTTATCTTATCACATACGCCCGTATTCACAAACGATGCTTACTTAAGTGAAGTAGCAAATCAAACGCACAGCTTTGAATAAAGTTTTTTGGGATTGGTTCGTGTGTCACCGTGTGTCACACGCGCACTGTGAGACCTCATAGTAATGTTTATAAATACGGGCGATAGATGTTTACCCAAGTGCAGAAAAAGGTACTCACTTTATAACTGCAGACACCTTTGCCACCAGATTTAACCTGTAAAAAGCTTCATGAAGATGAAATATTTATAAGAAAACACTATTACTTACAACATACTTGGTCTTTATTTTTTTTGAGTTATTAAATCACAATACTCTCTTAGATTTTGTATGGAAAAGATAAGCTAGTGACTTCACTAATATAACATTTTAAAGCAAATACGAAGAAAACTCAATCCCCCTTATTAATAAAAAGTTACACCTAGGATGGACTCTGGATTAAAATGACATTTCCATACTAAATGACAACTTAAGCCAGAGTTCAACTAGGGTGTAAATTTTATTAATAAGGCCCAATCAGTTTTCTTTTCAGTTTTAGTATGATGTAAACAATTTACTGTAAAATATATTTTTAATAGCAATGCAACAATAGTAACCGAAGTATTTAAACCTATTTATAAAAATACATACCATCCCAATTTGTACGGTGTTTTTCGCCTATTTATTGTTGAATACAATCTTTTGACGCCTCGTTCTGAATTAAAAACAATTATTTATGTAGGTATTTTTAATGATCCAAATAAAAAAAACAGTCTTTGATGCCAGCTACTTCTTGCCGTTGATTTTAGTGACGACAAAATTAAATCTATATCGATAAAATACCACGATAAGACGATATTTTATAATGACGACAAAACTGAAAACTTACGTTGGTGTTCAGCGATTTCTTCATGAAAAAGAGACTTCAATTTTTTGATGAAATATCTGAAAGAAGAAGAAAGATTAACTGGCAGAAAATATGTAGCGTTAAAAAATCTCCACTAAATATTATAAATGAAAAAGTAGGTTACTCTGTCTGCTAACTACGCTTTCACACTTAAAACTGAACCGATTTTGATGAAAATTGGTATAAAGATAGTTTCAGTCCCGGAAAAGGACATACAGGATAGTTTTTTTTATACTGGTTTTGAAACAGAAACATGTGCGATAAAGTTTTTGTGTGACAGATAAAATGTCACGAGCGAAACCGCGGCTAAAGCTAGTTAGAGAATAAATAAACAAATAAGTTACCGGCTTTCACGGTCACTGCTCATGATCACAGTAATCAGGGAACTGCGGTTCAAAATGTTTCTTTTGACTGTAAAATAAATGAAGAATATTTTTTCCTTTGAAAATAACATTTTTATAGGTACTACAAGTATTAAAAGACATTAAAGTAATTTATTTTCTACAAACGCAGCGTGGGACGACATAATAAAGGTAGCAGGAAGGCTCTGGACGCAGGCCGCTACCAACCGGGCAACATGGAAAGCGTTGGGGGAGGCCTATGTTCAGCAGTGGACGTCCTATGGCTGAGATGATGATGATGAATCGGCTTTTAAAAATTGCATTTACACGTCCCAGTTACTACTTTAACTCTGCTTCGGGACCATAAATAAAAAAGCTCGGTTCAAGTTATCACAATCTTACAACATCCATGCGGGCAGTGCAGGACCGGTCGTTGGGAAAATCCTTGGGGGAGGCCTTTGTCCAGCAGTGGACGGCATTTGGCTGAAACGAACGAACAGCAGCCGTGGCGTATTTCAACAATGTCGGATTCAATTAGCTAGCTAATTTCAATGCGTAATAAAGTTGTAAGTGCACTTACAACATTTGTAGGGCATTTTCAGTATGCTACCTATTCTTCTGTCAAGCCAGCGTCTGAAAAAAAAACAAAACGGTTATAAAAAAAGACTCATATATTTGAAAACGGTTTGAAAAAAAAAATAAAATTATAATAAAAATAAAC